>NC_142038.1:50316041-50469409 GCF_982192425.1 Myodes glareolus
GAAGGAACAGGACGTGAACAACAGAGTAAGTATTCAGACTGTATGAATGATATGATGCTGAGAACTTCGTCCAGCAGTAGAGTGCCTTCCAGCATATGTGATGCCGTGGGTTTGCTTACCAGCAAAGGAAAAGTAAGGTGGCCGTTATGAGGAACTACATCCTGTTTCTAGGCCTTTTCTCCCCTGGGGTGGTTGCTACCACACTGCCCCTCTTTCCAGTAATCAGAGAGAGGGGTGTTTCACTTGCATGGATTTGGTTTCTTTCTCTTTTGGTTTTCTGAGCATCCTGGAACTAGCTCTGTAGGCCAGGCTGGCCCCAAACTCAAGGTTCGTCTGCTTCTGCCTCTTGAGTGCTGGGACTAAAGGTGTGCACTACTACCACCCAGCTAGATGCCTGCATTTTCCTAAGTTAACATTAGGAGTGAGCAAACAGGCAAGCCTGACCTTGTGGATTGCTGAAGTTTCACTAGGGAGGCAGGTCACTTGGTCTTTTTATACAGTTTACTCGTGAGACAATAACTAATGTTCAAAATTGGAATCATTCAGATTAGTTACTATAGAGGCAGCATTTATCTACTTGTTTCTTTATTGTGGAGGCTGGGTCTCATTTTGTAGCCGTGCTGGCCTTAAGCTCAGAGTTGCCTGCTTCTTGAGAGTTGGGATTAAAGGTGCGCACCATGTAGTGTAATGTTATTTGTTCATACAGTGAAGGAAGAGAACTAAAGAATTTTTTTAATTAACTCCAGTGGTGATCCAGTCTTCTGGTGGATTAAGCAAAGATGACATTGAAAATATGATTAAAAATGCAGAGAAGTATGCTGAGCAAGACCGGAGAAAGAAGGTGATTACTTCTGCTGAACGTGTTAAAGCTGACAGGCTGGGCAGTTCACTGCTCTTAAGTTTCTCGTCTTTATTGTTCCCTTTCATTAATTTATACTTTGTTTAATGTGAAATTACACCCTGTAGTCAGGATGATTTCCACAATCCTCCAATTTCTCAGTCTCCCCTGGTACCTGGGACTAAGGGCACATTCTGGGTTTGGAGTGTACTTAGTCTCTCACTATCAAAATTCCCAGGTCACAAAAACCAACTCAACTCTTTCTCAGGGTCACCCCAAGTACGTCTGATCGTAGTTTTACTGTTAATGGTGTGGCAAGTAACTTACTGTCTCACGGGATATAGACCTTAATGAAACTTGTGTTGACTGGAACGTCAGTTATGTTAAACTCATGATTACTTAAAGGAACATGTGGAAGCAGTTGTCATGGCTGAAAGAATTATTCATGACACAGAAACCACGATGGAAGAATTCAAGGACCAGTTACCTGCTGAGGAAGTAAGTTATTAGAAACAATCAAACAGAATATTCGCTGATTCACTGAAGGTCATTTTTATTTGGGTTTTTGAAAACATGAATAAAGGGCAGAGGTGGGAAGGCAAAAATGAGAATTTGAATAGTGCACTACATGTAATGAGACAGAAGATTCTCGAAAATTTTTTGTTGTCTTTTACAGTGCAACAAGCTAAAGGAAGAGATTTCCAAAACAAGAGAACTGCTTGCTCAAAAGGACAGTGAAACGGCAGAAAACATTAGACAGGCAGCATCTTCACTGCAGCAGGCATCACTGAAGCTCTTTGATGTGGCATATAAAAAGGTACAAGGGTTGGGACGGGTGTTTGGTCGAGATTCCTGGGAACAGAATGTTACAGGGAGAGGCATAGGAAATAGCGATGGGCGGGTAGAAGAAATGTTGAATACAATATGAGTTATGTATGAGGGATGAGGTTAGACCTAATGTGAAATCTCAGTGATCCAAATATTTTCCCAACAGATGGCATCTGAACGGGAAGGTTCTGGAAGTTCTGGTACTGGGGAACAGAGGGAAGACCAGGAGGAGAAACAGTAACAGCGCAAGGCATTGAGAGAGGCCAGAAGGACAACATGAAGCTGTTGTCCTGCAGTTGTCCTGAGCAGACGTTACTGTTTTAGCAGTAACCCATATCACTTCCTTAATAAATAAATGTAGTGATTATAAGCATGTATCCATCCCCACACCTGCCTGATTTTGTTGTCACTGGTGATCGAACCTAGGGGGGAAGCACAGTTGCCAGCAGTAAAGGTGTTTTGTTAGTGTCCCCGTTGCTAAGGATCAAACTCAGAACTCTGCCTTGAGCAAGCTCTATTGACAGCCCAAGTCTACAGCTGTGCAGTGAATGGTGACCTTGAATTTCTGATCTTCCATTCTCGGTCTCACAAGTGTTCACCCCCATACCTGGTGGTCTATGGGGCGCTGGGGATGGAGCCAGCCTCGTGTACACGAACAAGCAGTTGACCACCAGAGCTACACCAGGAAAGGAATAGAAAGAGGAATTAAAACCACAAGCATGGGTGATGTTTCCTGAGCAACACAATTTGAATGGCCAGAATAAGCAGCAATCCTGTCAGTCTGTTTGGTTGGTGCTGCTGTAGTGGTTGTTGGGTGGCTAGGAGAGCCCAAGGGTTGAGGGCTGAGACATCTATCAGATTTCCTTCTGCATCATCCTGAAGAGAGCAGCCGTGGGCAAACGATTGAGCCTGCAGCCTCAAGCAACTTTATATGAGCATCGGACTGCTCCTGAGGATAAAACCCTCATCCCCCTTTAGGACCTCCATGGCTTGACAAGTGGGAGATCTATTCCTGCCACAACACTCAACTACTTCCTGGGCAGATAAGGAATCTGTTGTTTCCTCTCTTCTATTATGCTATTTACAACTTTAAAATCTTCAAGTCTCTTAAGCTGTCATGAAACAGGGCACATAATAGCACAGTGGAACACTTCATACAGATTTGATGAACGTTACCTTGCGCAGTCCACACCTGACGCTTAACCCTAAGTATTTTCAGCGTCCGCTTTACACGATTCCCACAATTATCAAGGTCAGGAATATCAGCACTGAAATAACATTTTAATAATTCATATTAAAACTCTGTCCAGTATCTTGCTCACAGCTGGAATCCCAGCACTTAGGAGGCTGAGGCTGGGGGATTCTCCAAGTTTGGAGACAGCACAGACCACAATGAGACCAGTTTTCTATCTTAAACAATAAAAGCAATTCCTTTGATCAGAGCACAGGATGACATCAGTCCTCAAGTAAACTAAATCTGAAGCTCTTGAAGTTTCTGAATCAGAAGTTGGAGATTAGAAACAATGGTAGTGGTTGTAGGTGGAAAACTCTTTGCAAAGTGGACTTAAAGCCACTGCTTGGACACTGATGTTTGTAGTGTAGTCCTGGTTGGCT
The DNA here is from genome assembly GCF_982192425.1 of Myodes glareolus. Classification (NCBI taxonomy): domain Eukaryota; kingdom Metazoa; phylum Chordata; class Mammalia; order Rodentia; family Cricetidae; genus Myodes; species Myodes glareolus. Next base: position 50,319,322 of record NC_142038.1, read on the forward strand.
GGGAACTCGCTCTGTAGAACAGACAGGCCTCGAATTTATAGAGATCCACCTGTCTCTGCTCCTGAGTGCTGGGATTGAAGGCGTGTGTTACCATCGCCTGGCTCACACTGGACATTTGAAATTGTTCAAGACAGGGACTCACACAATCCAGGTTTACTCTGCAGCTTGGGCAGCCCTTGAACTGAAGATCCTCCTGCCTCACTTTTTGAAGCGTAGGAACTTTGAGCATGTATCAGTATCCTACCCTCCTCTTGCTTTTGTTTAAGATGGGAGTCTTATGTTCCCCTCCCTACTCAACTCAACTGACCACCTCGGTACCAGAGCAGCTGACTGGCTATGCTCTAGCCAGAGCCACAGGTGTGCACCACTCGGCCAGTTTTCTTTTTTTCCCAGCAAGTGAGGCAGCTCAAATTGAGAATTTTGCTCATGCTAGACAAGTATTCTTCCACTGAGGAATATCACAGTTCCAAGCAGAATTTAGTATGGGACTCTGGTTGGAGCAGGAGAAAAACCAAAAACTCCAAAAAACATTTATCCCTAGCAAGGGTTGCAGATGCGGGACATAAAGCAGGTGGTGGAGTGTTTCCTAGCATCCTCAAGGCCAAGGCAATAGGCATGCATTTTACTAACATACTTAATGATGAATTGTTCACATTCAACCTCGGTGGCCAGAGGTTTTGTTCTTTTCCGTACTGGGTACCACCAGTATGTCCAATCCTGACACCACCGGGAGTTAGCACTAGATCCCACAAGTTAAACACCTGTAGGTCTACTTTGGATGCCTGGTAAGAGTTCCAGGCTGAACCTGACAAATGGGACCTTCTTGCTGGGTTTGACAACTTGCTAGAGTGGCTCACAGAACACAGGACACACCTTATGCATCCCAGGGGTTAGTACAAACGATACAGAATAACAGCCTAGTGAGGGTCCAGGAGGGTCCTGAGCTCGGGGCTTTTGTCTCTTGCTCTTGCCGCTACTACAAATGAACCTCCCCGCTTTCCAAATGCTATGTTTGGCTTAAGAAGTTACTGGATCACCTCTCCCCCTGTGGCTGCAGCACAATGTCCGTCTTGCAGCTCTTCAATTATGTTAGGCCCCTAATTTACTCAGCCTCCACACTTTATTTCAGAATTAGATTCCTTGTCATACACTCATAATATCTGCCCAGTTGTTTTAATACACAACATATAAAGATCAGCTGCCCATCATTCAGGAGGCTGAGGCAGGAGTGTTGCCCAGATTTTAAGGCCCTACCTCAATGATCCTCTCTCAAACAAATGAAACTATAAAAATGACTTCCTTCGCAGCAGTGGTGCATGCCTTTAATCCTAGTAATAGAGATAGAGGCAAGCGGCTCTCTGAGTTCGAGGCCAACCTGGTCTACAGAGAAACCCCATCTCCGAAAAAATTTTTTATCATTATTATTAGTAATTTATTAATTTCCACTTCCTCGCCTCCTCCCAATACACTCCCACTCCCCCCACTCCCTCTCCTCCTCCCTCTCTAGTCCTAAGAGCAGTCAGGGTTTCCTGCCCTGTGGGAAGTTCAAGTTCCTCCCCCACCTCCCTCCAGGTCTAGGAAGGTGAGCATCCAAACAGACTAGGATCCCAAAAAGCCAGTACCTGCAGACTTGCAGACGAAAGCAGTCCCAGTGCCGTTATCAACGGCTTCTCAGACAGCTCCCATGTCAGCCACATTCAGAGAATCCGGTTTGATCACATGCTCCTTCAGTCCCATTCCAGCTGGCCTTGGTGAGCTCTCATTAGATCAGTCCCCTTGTATCAGTGGGTGATTGCCCCCCTCGCGGTCCTGGCTTCCATGTTCATGTTCTCCCTCCTTCTGCTCCTCATTTGGACCTTGGGGGCTCAGTCCAGTGCTTCAATGTGGGTCTCTGTCTCAATCTCCATCTATCGTCGGATGAAGGTTCCCTCTGATCCTGACTTCCTTGCTCACAGTCTCCCTCCTTCTGCTTCTCATTTGGACCTAGCGAGTTAAGTCCTGTGTTCCAATGTGGGTCTCTGACTCTATCCCCATCCATGACCAGATGAAGGTTCTATGGTGATATGCAAAATATTCATCAGTATGGTTACGGGCCAAGGCCAGTCCAGGCACCCACTCCTCTGCTGCCTAGGGAACAATCTGGGGACCACTCCTTGGACATGGGAACCCCTCTAGAATCAAGTCTCTTGCAAACCCTAAAATGGCTCCCTTAGTTGAGATATATACTTCCCTGCTCCCATATTCATCCTTCCTCCCTCCCCTCCCCATCCCATTCCCCCAAGCTATCCCCCATCCTCCCCTTCTCCCTTCTCTCTAACCATCTCCCCTTACTTCCACACCCCACCCCCCATGCACCAAAGTTTGCCTGGCAATCTTGACTACTTCCAATATCCAGGAGGATAACTATATGATTTTCTTCAGGTTCACCTTCTTATTTAGCTTCTCTAGGATAATAAATTATAGGCTCAAAGACCTTTAACTATGACTGGAATCCACTTATGAGTGAGTACATACCATATTCCTCTTTTTGGGTCTGGGTTACGTCACTCAGTAAAGAGTTTTCTGTTTCCATCCATTTGCATGCAAAATTCAAGATGTCTTTTTTTTTTTTTACCGCTGAGTAAAACTCTAATGTGTATATGTTCCACACCTTTTTTAACCATTCTTCTATTGAGGGGCACCTAGGTTTTTTCCAGATTCTGGCTATTACAAATAGTGCTGCTATGAACATAGTTGAACAAATGCTTTTGTAGTATGTTAGGGCATCTCTTGGGTATATTCCCAAGAGTGGAATTGCTGGGTCATGAGGGAGGTTGACTCCCAGTTTCCTGAGAAACCGCCACACTGGTTTCCACAGTGTCTGCACAAGTTTGCATTCCCACCAACAATGGATGAGTGTTCCCCTCACTCCACATCCTCTCCAGCACCGGCTATCATTGGTAGTTTTGAGTTTAGCTATTCTGACAGGTGTAAGATGGTATCTCAAAGTTGTTTTGATTTGTATTTCCCTGATTTCTAAGGAGGTTGAGCATGACCTTAAGTGTCTTTTGGCCATTCGAAGTTCTTCTGTTGAGAATTCTCTGTTCAGTTCAGTACCCCATTTTTTAGTTGGGTTAATTAGAGTTTTAGTGTCTAGTTTCTTGAGTTCTTTGTATATTTTGGAGATCAGACCTTTGTCTGATGAGGAGTTGGTGAAGATCTTCTCTCAGTCGGAAGGTAGCCTTTTGGTCTTAGTGAAAGTGTCCTTTGCTTTACAGAAGCTTCTCAGTTTCTGGAGATTCCATTTATTCATTGATTCTCTTATTGTCTGTGCTACTGGTGTTCTACCTATGAAGTGGTCTCCTGTGCCCATGTCTTGTAGACTACTTCCCACTTTCTCTTCTATCTGGTTCAAAGTGGTCAGATTAATGTTGAGGTCTTTAATCCATTTGGACTTGAGTTTTGTGCATGGTGATAGATATGGATCTACTTTCATTCTTCTACAGGTTGACATCCAGTTATGCCAGCACCATTTGTTAAAGATACTATCCTTCTTCCATTGTATACCTTCAGCTCCCTTGTCGAAAATCAGGTGTTCATAGGTTTGTGGGTTAATATCCGGGTCTTCTATTCGATTCCATAGGTCGACTTCTCTGTTCTTATGCCAGTACCAAGCTGTTTTCAATACTGTAGCTCTGTAATAGAGTTTGAAGTCAGGGATGGTAATGCCTCCAGGAGTTCCTTTATTGTATAAGATTGTTTTGGCTATCCTGGGTTTTTTGTTTTGCCATATAAAGTTGATTATTGTTCTCTCAAGGTCTGTGAAGAATTTTGTTGGGATTTTGATGGGGATTGCATGGCCTTTGTGGGCCTCCACAGTTCCCAACCTGAAGGAAAATGCAGATCAGACTTACACCTGTGCAGTGTGGTGGCATTTATTTTTATCCTGGAATATTTTGTTTTCTCCATTGATAGTGAATGATAGCTTGGCTGGGTATAGAAGTCTGGGTTTGCATCCATGGTCTCTTAGTTTCTGCAGTACCTCTATCCAGGATCTTCTGGCTTTCATGGTTTCCATAGAGAAGTCCGGTGTAATTCTGATTGGTTTACCTTTATAAGTTACTTGACCTTTTTCCTTTGCAGCTCTTAAGATTCTTTCTTTAATCTGTATGTTTTGTATTTTGATTATTATGTGGCGAGGGGATGTTTTTTTTTTTTGATCCAGTCTATTCAGTGTTCTGTATGCTTCTTGAACCTTCATAGGAATATCGTTCTTTAGGTTGGGAGAGTTTTTTGCTATAATTTTGTTGAATATATTTTCTGGGACTTTGATCTGCAGTTCTTCTCCTTCTTCAATCCCTATTATTCTTAGATTTGGTTTTTTTATTGTGTCCCAGATTTCTTGAATGTTTTGTGAAGAGAATTTGTTGGATTTGCTGTTTTCTTTGGTCAGAGCATTTATTTTCTCTATGGTATCTTCAGAATCTGAGATTCTTTTTCTATCTCTTGTATTCTATTGGTTATGCTTGATTCTGTAGTCTCTGTTCGTTTACCTAGGTTTTCCCTATCCAGCCGGTTCTCGGTTTGTGTTTTCTTCATTGCTTCCATTTCATTTTTCAATTCTTGAACTGTTTCTTTGACCTGTTTAATTGTTTTTTCTTGATTTCTCAGGGTATCATTCACGGATTTACTTATTTCTTCAAACTCTTTGTTGTATTTCTCATCCATTTCTATACTCATTTCTTCAAACTTTTTGTTATACTTCTTGACCAGTTCCTTAAGGGAGTTATTCATATCCTGTTTAAGGGACTCTATTGCTTTCATAATGGCACTTTTTTCCACTTCTTCTGGATTAAGGTTTTCAAGTCCTTTTGTTGTAGGGTCGTTGGGATCTGGTGCTTTCATGTTGTTTTTCAGATTGTTGGACGAGGTCTTGCCTTGGCATCTGCCCATCTCTTCCTTCAAATGCTCTCTATTGGATCTTCTGGTACCGAAGTCCTTGCTGGGCAGGGACTTCACTGATAGAATGCCCACCTTTCCTCAGGCAGGCTATTGAAGCACAGGCACTCCCTCCTTCCGGGATGCGCCTGCAGCCCAGGCCCAGAGCGCAAGGCAGCTGAGCTGGGGAAATTTTATGGCCCCAGGGGGAAGGGAGAAATATAGGAATTTGTACCTGGGTGGAAGCTGGGATGGCAGGCGGGAGAGCTTAGCAGGGTGGAGCCAGCACTGCAGGGTGACCTGGGAGTCTTTGGGGTTGGGGAAAGTCCGAGCTCCTCCTCTCCAGGCCCCTGCCTCCGGCCAGAAGCAAACTCACCTCTCTGATGGCCCTCTGCTAGAAGTGGGATTTTCCAGTATTTTAATGAGAATTTTTGCAATGATCTTTGAGTGAGACTGGTCTATAATTCTCTTTCTTGGTTGAGTCTTGGTGTGGTTTTGGTATCAGGGTAACTGCAGCTTCATAAAAAGTTTGTCAATGACTCTTCTGTTTCTATTATGTGGAACACATCAAGGAGTATAGGTATTAACTCTTCTTGGAAGCTCTGGGAGAATTCTGCATTAAAACCATCTGGCCCTGGGCTTTTTTTGGTTGTGGGGTTTTTGATGGCAGCTTCTATTTCCTCGTGACTTATAGGTTTATTTAAATTGCTCACCTGGTCTTGATTTAATTTTGGTATATGGTATCTATTTTAAAAACTGTCCATTTCTTTTACATTTTTCAATTTTGTGGAGTACAGTCTTTTGTAGTAAGACCTAATCATTCTATGAATTTCCTCAGTGTCTGTTGTTATGACCCCCTTTTCATTTCTGATCTTGTTAATTTGCGTGTTCTATCTCTGACATTTGATTAGTTTGGATAGGGGTTTGTTAATCTTGTTGATTTTCTCCAAGAACCAGCTCTTTGTTTCATTGATTCTTTGGATTGTTTTCTGTGTTTCTATTTTGTTGATTTCAGGCCTCAGTTTGATTATTTCCAGTCTTCTACTCCTCCTGAGTGAGTCTGCTTCTTTTTTCCTAGAGCTTTCAGGTGTGCTGTTAAGTCTCTAATGTGAGCTTTCTTTGTTTTCTTTATGTGGGCACTTAGTGCTATGAACTTTCCTCTTAGGACTGCTTTCATAGATTTGGGTATGTTGTGTCTTTATTTTCGTTGAATTTAAGGAAGACTTTAATTTCTTTCTTTAGTTCTTCCTTGACCCAGGGGTGGTTCAGTAGCTGACTGTTCAGTTTCCATGAGTTTGTAGGTTTTCTGGGGGTGGTATTGTTGTTGAATTCTAACTTTATTCCATGGTGATCTGATAAGACACAGGTGGTTACTGCAATTTTTTGTACCTGTGGATGTTTCCTTTGTTACTGAGGAATGTGATCAATTTTCGAGAAGGTTTCATGAGATGCTGAGAAGAAGGTATATTCTTTCCTATTAGGGTGGAATGTTCTATAGATGTCTGTTAAGTCCATTTGATTCATTACATCTGTTAGTTCTCTTATTTCTCTGTTAAGTTTCTGTCTGGTTGACCTGTCCATTGGTGAAAGAGGTGTGTTGTAATCTACTATTAGTATGTGGGGTTTGACGTGTGCTTTGAGTAATGTTTCTTTTACATATATGGGTGCTTTTATATTAGGGGCATAGATATTCAGGATTGAGACTTCGTCTTGATGAATTGTTCCTTTATGAGTATAAAGTGTCCTTCTCCATCTCTTCTGATTGATTTTAGGTTGAAATAAATTTTGTTAGATATTAGTATAGGCACACCCGCTTGTTTTTTAGGTCCATTTGATTGAAAAACCTTTTCCCAACCCTTTACTCTGAGGTAATGTCTGTCTTTGAGGTTGAGGTGTGTTTCTTGTAAACAGCAGAATGCTGGATCCTGTTTTTGTATCCATTCTCTTAACCTGTGCCTTTTTATAGGTGAATTGAGTCTATTGATATTAAGTGACATTAATGACCAGTGGTTGTTAACTCCAGTTATTTATTTATTTTTTGGTGGTAGTGTTTGTGTGTTTCCCTTCTTTGAGTTGTGGTGGTGGAAGGTTGTCAGATGTCTGTGTTATTATGGGTGTTGTTGGCTTCCTTGGGTTGTGGTTTTCCTTCTAGTACTTTCTGTAAGGCTGAGTTTGTAGCTACATATTGTTTGAATCTGTTTTTGTCCTGGAATATCTTGTTTTCTCCATTGAAGGTGAAAGAAATCTTGGCTGGGTATAGTAGTCTGGGCTTGCATCCACAGTCTCTTAGTGTCTGCAGCACATCTATCCAGAACCTTCTGGGTTTTTGGTTTCCATAGAGAAGTCAGGTGTAATTCTGATAGATTTACCTTTATATGTTACTTTACCTTTTTCCTTTGCAGCTCTTAATATTTGTTCTTTATTCTGTATGTTTTGTATTTTCATTATATGGCAAGTGGATTGTTTTGTTCCAGTCTATTTGGTGTTCTGTATACTTCTTGTACCTTCATAGGAATATCCTTTTTTAGGTTGGGGAAGTTTTCTTCTATAATTTTGGTGAATATATTTTCTGAGCCTTTGAGTAGTAATTCTTCTCCTTCTTCTACCCCTATTATTCTTAGGTTTGGTCTTTTCATGGTGTCCCAGATTTCCTGGATGTTTTGTGTTAAGAATTTGTTGAATTTGCTGTTTTCTTTGATCAGTGAGTTTATTTCCCCAATAGTATCTTCAGTATCTGAGATTCTTTCTTCTATCTCTTGTATTCTGTTGGTTGTACTTGTCTCTGTAGTTCCTGTTCATTTACCCAGATTTTTCATATCCAGCCATCTCTCACTTTGTGTTTTCTTTATTACCTCTATTTTGTTCTTCTAGTCTTGAATTGTTTCCTTCACCTGTTTGATTGGGTTTTTTTTTTATATTCTTGGGTCTTTGAGGAATTTATTAATGTCTTCTAACTTTTTGTTTATCATCTCTTCCATTTCTTTAAGGGAGTTTTTCACTTCCTGTTTAAGGGTCTCTATTATTTTCATAATGTTACATTTAAAGTCGATTTTTTCTACTTCTTCTGGATTAGGGTGTTCAAATCTTCCTGTTCCATGATTGCTAGATTCTGATGTTATCATGTTGCTTTTCAGGCTGTTGGAGGAATTCTTGCATTGGCGCCTGCCCATTTCTTCCTTCAGATGCAGCCAGGAGAGTCTTGGCATCTTGGTCCAATCTTTGCTGTGGTGACGGTGTTCTTGGGGGGGGGGGTTCTTGATCTGCCCTCTCTTAGGTCCCCTCAGCACTGGAGTTGTCTCTCAGATCCCCTCTGCCCTGAAGCAGGCTGTGATGGTGAATCTAAGGACCTGTAGATGGAAAGGAGTTCTTGGGGGCAAGATGGAATGGGGTAAATAGAGAACGCCAGTAGCCGGGGAGATGCCCCACTGAATGGTCAGAAACGTTTAGGGATTTGGAGGGGGCCTGTACTACATTCCCAGGGCGTTTGACCAGCTGGGCAGGCACACACTTACCCCTCAGGATGGATCTCCTCAAACAGGAGCAGGGCCTCTTACTGGCTAAGGACCTCGCAGACCCAGGTCCTACTTCTTGATCCAGAAATATCAGAACAGGATTATTTGCAAGGTCAGTCCTTCTAAAGTACCCTTTGGATGACCCTGATATGTGTACTCCTACCTGTGGGGACCCTGTGTGTCTATGTGTGCTCCTACCTGTGGTGACCCTGTGTGTCTATGTGTGCTCCTACCTGTGGGGACCCTGTGTGTCTATATGTGCTACTACCTGTGGTGACCTTGACATGTCTATGTGTGCTCCTACCTGTGGTGACCCTGTGTGTCTATGTGTGCTCCTACCTGTGGTGACCCTGTGTGTCTATGTGTGCTCCTACCTGTGGGGACCTTGACATGTCTATGTGTGCTCCTACCTGTGGTGACCCTGTGTGTCTATGTGTGCTCCTACCTGTGGGGACCCTGTGTGTCTATGTGTGCTCCTACCTGTGGTGACCCTGTGTGTCTATGTGTGCTCCTACCTGTGGGGACCTTGACATGTCTATGTGTGCTCCTACCTGTGGTGACCCTGTGTGTCTATGTGTGCTCCTACCTGTGGTGACCCTGTGTGTCTATGTGTGCTCCTACCTGTGGGGACCCTGTGTGTCTATGTGTGCTCCTACCTGTGGGGACCCTGTGTGTCTATGTGTGCTTCTACCTGTGGTGACAGCTGGTGTGTACATGTTGTCTCTTACACAGCTCAGGTTCTGAAGCATGGAGCAGAGTCACTAACATTTTTCCTTACTCAGACAGTTCTCGTCAACCCGTTAGTCTCATTTTCTTTCCTTCTGACTTTTTCATCAAGAGCAGCAGCCTCCTTGTTCCCATAACCTTTCTTCTCTACAAAGCCGTTCTGGATCCAAGGAGGCCTGTAGCCAAGAGACTTGCCAGACAAGTTTGGATCCCCAATGTTCCACCTGCTCTGCTGCTAAAACTCAAGCACCCTCACCATTCTCTCTACAGAGAGACTTTCAGACTGAGCAAGGACCAGCCTGGACACCGGAGCACCTTCTCTCTGGATTCCAGGACAATCTGTAATTGTTAGTCCTTGGGTTATGACTCTCTTTGCTGAGTCCCCCAGTTTAGCCCTACTTCTGAGTTTAGGGCTTTTTGTTTGTTTCTAGGAGACAGAGTTTATTTCCAGACAGGGTTCCTTTATTAAACAATGGCAATAAAACATATTCACAGCATAAGAGGGGAATCCCACATCAGTAGATCTTGAACTCAGAGATGCAAGTGCTTCTGCATCCCGAGTGCTGGTATTAAAGGTGTGCACCACCATGGCTGTCCTGGTTGAGGCTCTTTCAATAAAGCAAGTCATGTGGAACAAATCACATGCCCTGGTCCAGACAGAAGAGCAGCTTATTCATTTCTCCTCCTCTATGCTGATATTATGGGAAGACAGGGGAGAACTTCCCATTGCACTACATCCTGAGGCTGGAAAGGTACCATCCAAATCCTTAGTATTTGAGCTGCCATCTTCCATATGTTCAGCTATTTGGTGTATACTTAAATCTACTAGCCCAAAGTCAGTTCTTTCCTTTCTTCCTTCTTTCCTTCCTTCCTTCCTTCCTTCCTTCCATCCTTCCTTCCTTCCTTTTTCTGGGACAGGGTTTCTCTGTGTAGCCTTGGCTGTCATATAACTTACTCTGTAGATCAGTCTGAACTTGAACTCACAGAGATCTGCCTGCCTCTGCTTCCCGAGTGCTGGGATTAAAGGTGTGCCACCACTACCTAGGAATGCTTGGTTTGTTTTTTTTCCAAAGACAGTTTCTTAAGCAGTTTATAGATTTTAATAAGGGAACTTCTGTTGCCTGTAATTCTGGGAGGAGCAACTTTGGCAGATGGAAACTCATCTTTGCTGTGTAGCAGTTTCTCCAAGGTTAAAACCTTTCATCTTGGAAGACAATTTCTGAAGATATAGAATGTAAAATAGAAAACTGCTTAGAAGAGGCAAAATCCAAACAGTTCAGAAGAAGCAGAGAGAAGCTGAGCTGCCTGTAAGAAGCTCAGACCAGCTGAGCACCTGGAGAGGAAACTCTCCAATCTGTGGAGTTCTTGCAGGCTGTGCACTGTGCTCCTTCAGGCTGTGCACTGTGCTCCTGCAGGCTGTGCACTGTGCTCCTGCAGGCTGTGCGCTGTGCTCCTGCAGGCTGTGCGCTGTGCTCCTGCAGGTTGTGCACTGTGCTCCTGCAGGCTGTGCCCTGTGCTCCAGGTTTTCTGTTTTTGTGAGCTGTCACCCATGCTAAGGTGGACTTTGGTGATGTAGATGTCTTTGAGTCATTTCTGCTTCTGTAAGTAATCCCTCATCCATATTTCTGTAAGGAACCCTAATAAAACTCTTTAATTCTGTCTAGATAGATGGCTCAGAGGTTAAGAACAATTGGTGCTTTTGCAGGGGACCTGTGTTTGATTCCCAGCACCCATATGGTGGCTCACAGGTATCCACAATTTCAGGAGATCTAACAGGCTTGCATGTGATACAATATCATCAATTCAGGGAAAGCATTCATATGAACAAAGCAAAATAAACGTAAAAGCAATATGAAAACAAAACACAAACCTCAGTGCTAACCAAGTTGGATTTTGGTGATTTAGTACTTTGGATTGTCATTAGTTCCTATCTGGTGTGGTAGATACTTGTCCGCCCCCCCCCCCAGGAATAGTGTCATACAATGTCCTTTCCAACTAAAAGTCACTAGATTTATACCTGAGTGCTCCTCAGTTTTTCCAGGGATCAGGGGATCAGGCCAACTCCTCTGCTGCCCAGGTCTCAGTTCTGTCATTTCTACACTTTCCCTTCTCTTATGGCTGCAGGCACTTCAGGCAAACAAACACAGGTCCTTACAATTGCTTCTGTAGTAATTCTAGAGAGGCCCATGAAGACAACCTCCCCAGGATCATATGTCAGCGAAGTCTGCAAACAGGACAACAGCCTATGGCAATCTGATGCAGTCATTTTTTATTCATTGCCTTGTCTCCTATGGCCAGAGCTGGACCTTACATCACCAACCATACCACCACACTGCACAGGTGTGAGTCAGTCTTGCTCTGCATTTTCCTTCAGGTTGGGAACTGTGGAGGCCCAAAAAGGCCAAAGGTCAGAGACTTGGAATTTGTTTCTCATTCCTTCAAAGTTATTGTGCTTTTACCCCTACAAAGCTCCCAGGTAGTTGTGAACTGGAGTTCTGCTTCCTCAAGGTTGTTGTCAACAGGTGTGGCCATTTGCTGGACCTCCTGCTCCTGGAATAGGGAAGTAGTTTGTTCCCACCCAAACTAAGTTCCAGTTCCCTTTATGGAAATAACTTGGGATTCCACCCAGGGAGTGGTTTATCTACAGAGTGTTTGGTCTGGAGCTGGAGTCTAAGGCACAAGTCTAGAGTTTGAGGGTGACTTGGCCACTTGCTTTGTTCTAGCAACAGAATGTTTAACTAGGATTGTAGCCCATGACTTTCAAAGGGTATGTTAATGAAATCACTTGCCTTTCTTCTACCTTTTGGGGTCAGGGGTATTTGAAGCAGTTGGAAATTAAACGCCAACAAATTTTCTGTACTCACTGGAATTTCCTTCTGATACTATCCAATATGTTTCTCCATCTTATTGTTTTCATTTGCATCTTCATATTCTTTACTATACTTCTAAATTCCCACGCCTCTACTCTGGAGAAAGGCATTTCTGCGGGGGCTGGCCCCGACAGGGAACCCAGTTACATATAAGGCAGATGGAGGACTCAAAAGAAGACTAACTGTGGGAATGGCAGGGATGACACAAGCAGAGGTTTGCTCTTGAGACCCGTGTAGGACAGGAGGTGTGGTGGTTCATACCTGTAATGTCAGGATTTGGAGGGGGAGACAAGCAGATTAAGAATATGATGCTGGAAGAATTTTGCTAGGATTTTGATGAGCATTGAGTTGAGTGTCCTGGCATCTTTCTGGCTATTCTGAATAAGATATATTGGACCCTAAAGCCCACTTACTGAGAAGGGGTCACACCAAGAGACCACCCTCACACCGCAATTGATGCCAAAGCAAGAGGAAGTTTATTGATTGACTGGCGTGTTGAAAGATTCTAAATGCATTTGTAAGCCCCCTCAACCCTAAGACATTTTTCTAAAACCTTACACACTCTCTCTCTTGGAAGCCTGATAGTCACACACCCCCCCACACACACACACATGCTGGACTGTTCATCCTCCTGTGTCCTTGTGAATAATCTTCAAGCATAACTCCATTCTGGGAATTGAGGCAAAGACAACCCAAGATGTTGACTCAGTTCCTGATGTATTGATTTAGCCACTGGAACAAGGGCAGGATGGCCCACAAACGTTTGCCTTATCTCACCTGACCGCACAGATATTCTCCTGCCCTGGAATAGCCAATCATTGCTAGTAAGCCTTTGAATAAGCCAACCCAATGAGTTGGAAAACAACCTTCAGGTCCCACCCCCCGTTTGTGTCCGTAGCTTTTCACTTTAAAAGATGAGCTGTAACAGCTATCGGACGTACTTCATATTCCAAACATGAAGGGCCCTGTTCTGACAGAATAAAAATCCTCTTGCTTTTGCATCAGTTGTGGTTGTGTGAGTGGTGTCTGGACCAACTCCTCCCTGATGTTTGGACTTTGAGTCCAACAGCGTCAGGGTCCCTCAGCCTCGGGAGGAGAAGGACCCTGAGTGGCTGTTACAAGCTAATTTTAAAGGAAAAAACCGCAGAAGCAAAGGGGGGAGTTCAGGAGTCATTTGTCAACTATTGTGACTGGCTCATTAATGATCAACTAACTACAATTGGTCGATGCCATGACAGGACAGGCGGTTGCTGGGTTGGTTGAGCAAGGAGGAACATCTGCAGGTCGTTTTGCCCCAATTCCAGGAACTAGGTCTTGTCCGGGGAAAACCCGCAGAGCTATGGAAAGTGCCCATGGTTCCAGCGCACGCGTGGGTGATCATCAGGTTCCTGGTTCCCAGGGAGGGGAGGGCAGTAATGCTGAGGTGCCCCCAGTCTTTCAGACAGAGTCCTGATCTTTATATCTGCATAATATCACTAGAGTTTTTATGTCCTTACTCTCTCGTTGCATCCATTCAAGCTCTCATTTTTTCACACTTGAACTATCATAATTATAGTAAATCTGGCTCAGTCTATAAATCCATGTGTGTAGAAACTACCACATTTAATTTACTTATGGGTTTTTTCTTGGTTTTTTTGAGGTAGGGTTTCTCTGTGTAACATCTCTGTCTGTCCTGGAGCTCACTTTGTAGATCAGGCTGGCCTCAAACTCACAGTGATCTGGCTGCCTCTGCCTCCTGAGTGCTGGGATTAAAGGTGTGTACCAAGCCCAGCTGCTATTTCTTAAAGATAAACTAATCATATGCTTGAATTCTGACTAGTATGGGTTTATTTTTGCATTTCAAAATTATTTTTAAGTCTGTGTTTTTCTGTGTAACATCCGCAGGTGTTTGGAGAGGCCAGAGGCATCACAAACTCTGGGAAGTAGAGTTCCAGGCAGTTGTGTACAGCCACATGTAATGGTTGTTGTGCCTCTTTAGGAGGCAAGCCACGTCCACTCCTCCCATCCACTGAGGCAGGCAGGGCTCCTTCCTGCTTACAGCCTTACTGTCTCTCCTTTCTGTCTCCCTCTTGCAGAGGCAGGTTCCATCTCTTCCTCTCTCTCTCTCTCTCTCTCTCTCTCACTCACTCACTCTCTCTCTCTGTGTCTCTGTCTCCTTCCTTCCTCTTCTCCACTCCCTTCCATAACCACTAAATAGATATCCAACCTCCCTCTGCATGGCAGGCCTATCCCTGTCTCTGTCTGTTGCCCACCACCACCGCCACGTGTCCCCCTGTCCTGGACCAGACACAGCTTGGGGACCTGCAGCCTTCCCTGCCTGGGACTGGCTGCTCTCAGGGACCGCTGCTACTGCTTGGGGACCTGTAGCATTTCTGCTGCCTGCTGCCGCCGGGGATCCTGCTGCATTTTTAATTTTTCCATTTCAGGTGCTAGGAGTTGAACTGGATCCTCTTGAAGAGTAGTATGTGCTCTTACCCACCGAATCATGCATCCCTCTAGCCCTGTTTTGCTTTTTTGTTGTAGTTGTTTAAGATTTATTTAAAGTCTGGCATGGTGGCACACGCCTTTAATCATAGGTCTTGAGAGGCAGAGGCAGGTAGACCTCTGTGAGTTGAAGGCCAGCCTGCAGTGAGTGAAAATTAGGAATGAAGAGAGAACGGGGCCAGGTTTCATTGCTGCTTTAATAATGGTATTTCATTGGTTTGCATCAACAAGGAAAAACCATGCCCTAGTAATGACACTCAAGCTCCATTTATCCGGGTAAGCAGTCAGGGCTACTCTGAATGATTCCCTCGGCCTTTGCTATCCTTTGACTTCCCTCCATGCTGCCCTATTCAGCCCTCACCAGAAAGCGTCTCTATTAAAACCCAGGCCTTCTTGAACAAATTCACCTCCCTGCCACCAATTCTAGGTAATCAACCTTCCAGTGATCACTGGTTAATAAATATGACTAAGTGGTTATATGCTTTTGGGCAGCTTCATAGGTTGTAAGTCTGTCTTCATGCAAATATGCGGACCAGAAGGCCAACTTCAGTTCATACATAACAGTATGCATGTATTTTTGCTGATGCTTCACTTTGGCAGACATCATGCTATGAATTGGGCTCTGCGGAAACAAGTGATATTGAAACAAGGTGACTACAGGGTCCTTTGTTTTACTGAAACAAAGTAACCACAGAGTAGTTATTGTAGCAGGAACGGCAGGAAGCACGTAATTTCTGAGTAAAGACAGGCAATAACATCGTGCTCCTCCTTTCTGTTGAAGAATTATAATTGTCTATATCTGAGAAATGCACCCCTATCTCTCCTTCCCTCAGTCAGAGCAGATAAACAGCAAGTTGTGAGAATTGAGATGACTCTGGATGGGCCACAGACACTAGGCAGTGATTGAGCAGCAGAAAAGGCCTCATTGTAAAGGTAACAGGAAGAGATGAAAGACTTGATGAGAAGAAAAAGGTAATTTTGTCAGTTGTATACTAAATGCCAATTTTTTTCCTTTAATTTTTTTTTTCGAGACAGGGATTTCTCTGTAGCTTTGAAGCCTGTCCTGGAACTAGCTCTGTAGACCAGGCTGCCCTTGAACCCAGAGATCCGTCCTTCTATGCCTCCCAAGTGCTCAGATGAAAGTGGTGGCTTGTGCTACCACTTCCCATCTAAATGTCACTCTTAACAGTTCCTATCCTGATCATGGTTGGAGTTACTGTCTATGGGATTTAGGCAAGTCTGTATTATAGTCACAGAGCAATCCTTGCCTGAGTAGCTCATTATTTTCCAGAATGACTGAGATGTAGGTGTACTTGGGTGTGTCTATAGGTTTGAGGTGGAAGGAGTAGATGTCATCTCCTTTGATGAGATGACTGGATATCTTTATCATCATAAACTTAGTTTGATCTCTAGGTCAGAGCCAGAGACTGCCTTACAAGGAATTAAGACTTTCACATGGAGCTATCAAGCCAGCAGCTGGAGTAGCAGCTCTTCATGTGCCTTTGGGCTCCCCTGGGCTGGTATGGTTGGTGATGTAAGGTCCAGCTCAGACCATAGAAGACAAGGCAATGAATACAAAATGACTGCATCAGATTGCCATAGCTGCTGTCCTGTTTGCAGACTTTGCTAACATATGATCCTGGGGAGGCGTCTTCATGGGCCTCTCTGGAATTACTACAGAAGCAATTGTAAGGACCTGTGTTTGTTTGCCTGAAGTGCCTGCAGCCATAAGAGAAGGGAAAGTGTAGAAATGACGGAACTGAGACCTGGGCAGCAGAGGAGTTGACCTGATCCCCTCAAGCCTGGGAAAACTGGGGAGCACTCAGGTATAAATCTAGTGACTTTCAGTAGGAAAGGACATTGGATGACACTATTCCTGGGGCAGGGGGACAAGTATTTACCACACCAGATAGGGAACTAATGACAATCCAAAGTACTAAATCACCAAAATCCAACTTGGTTAGCACTGAGGTTTGTGTTTTGTTTTCATATTGCTTTTACATTTATTTTGCTTTGTTCATATGAATGCTTTTCCTGTGTTGGTGATATTGTATCACATGCAAGCCTGTTAGATCTCCTGAAATTGTGGATGCCTGTGAGCCACCATATGGGTGCTGGAAATCAAACCCAGGTCCCCTGCAAAAGCACCAAGTGCTGTTAACCTCTGAGCCATCTATCGAGACAGAATTAAAGAGTTTCATTGGGGTTCCTTACAGAAATATGGTGAGGGATTACTTACAGAAGCAAAAACAACTCAAAGACATCTACGTCACCAAAGTCCACCTCAGCATGGGTGACAGCTCACAAAAGCAGAAAACCTGGAACACAGTGCACAGCCTGCAGGAGCACAGCGCACAGCCTGCAGGAGCACAGGGCACAGCCTGCAGGAGCACAGGGCACAGCCTGCAGGAGCACAGTGCACAGCCTGCAGGCAGCTCCACAGATTGAAGAGTGTCCTTTCCAGGTGCCTCAGCTGGTCTGAGCTTCTTACAGGCAGCTCAGCTTCTCTCTGATTCTTCCAAACTGGTCTATGTCTCTTCTAAGCAGTTTTCTATTTTGCATCTTATATCTTAAGAACTTGTCCTCCAAGATGAAAAGTTTTAACCTTGGAGGAACGGCTGCATACCAAAGGGAAAAGTATGGACAGAAAAGTTGAGTTTCTATCTGCCAAAGTTGCTCTTCCCAGAATTAAAGGCACCAGAAGTTCTCTTATTAAAATCTATAAACTGCTTAAGAAACTGTCTTTGGAAAAAAACAAACAAACCAAGAATTGCTAGCACAATTTAAATTAAAATTAAAGGCACACACCTTTAATCCCAGCACTCGGGAAGCAGAGGCAGGCAGATCTCTGTGAGTTCAAATCCAGCCTGATGTACAGAGTAAGTTCTAGGACAGCCATGACTGCACAGAGAAACTCTGTCCCAGAAACAAAGAAGACAGACAGATAGGAAGGATGAAAGAAACTGACTTTTGGCTAGTAGATTTAAGTATACACCAAATAGCTGAACATATGGAAGATGGCAGCTCATAATAAATGCTGTGGAATTGGATGGTGCCTTTCCTGGCTCAGGATGTAGTGCCATGGGAAGTTCTCTCCTGTCTTCCCATAATGTCAGCATAGAGGAGGAGAAATGAATAAGCTGCTCTTCTGTCTGGACCAGGGCCTGTGCTTTGTTCCACATGACTTGCTTTATTGAAAGAGCCTCTACCAGGCCAGCCACGGTGGCACACACCTTTAATCCCAGCACTGGGGATGCAGAAGCAGTTGGATCCCTGTGAGTTCAAGGCTTTAGGTCTACTGATATGGGATTCCCCCCACCCCCGCCAGTGCCATTGGTTAATAAAGAAGCCCTGTCTGGAAATAAACTCTGTCTCCTAGAAACAAACAAAAAGCCCTAAACCCAGAAGTAGGGGTAAACTGGGGGAACTCAGCAAGAGAACTTCCATAACCCAAGGCCTAACAATGACAGATTGTCCTGGAAGCCAGAGAGAAGGTGCTTTGGTGTCCAGGCTGGTCCTTGCATGATCTGAAAGTCTCTCTATGGAGAGCATGTTGAGGGTGTTTGGAGTTTTAGCAGCAGAGCAGATGGAACATTGGGGATCCAAACTTGTCTAGCAAGTCTCTTGGTTACAGGACACCTTGGATCCAGAATGGCTTTGTAGAGAAGAAAGGTTATGGGAACAAGGAGGCTGCTGCTCTTGATGAAAAAGTCAGAAGGAAAGAAAATGAGACTAACAGGGGTTGACAAGAGCTGTCTGAGTAAGGAAAAATGTTAGTGACTCTGCTCCACGCTTCAGAACCTGAGCTGTGTAATTGACAACATGTACACACCAGCTGTCACCACAGGTAGGAGCACACATAGACACACAGGGTCCCCACAGGTAGGAACACACATAGACACACAGGGTCCCCACAGGTAGGAGCACACATAGACACACAGGGTCATCCACAGGTAGGAGCACACATAGACACACAGGGTCATCCACAGGTAGGAGCACACATAGACACACAGGGTCATCCACAGGTAGGAGCACACGTAGACACATAGGGTCATCCACAGGTAGGAACACACATAGACACACAGGGTCATCCACAGGTAGGAACACACACAGACATATCAGAGTCATCCACAGGGTACTTTACAAGGACTGACCTTGCAAATAATCGCATCCTGATTTTACTGGATCAAGAAGTAGGATCTGCTTGTGTGGGGACAAGCACCTTTAATCATAACACTCAGGAGGCAGAGCCAGGATCTTCTCTTTGAGTTCAAGGCCATCCTGGTTTGGGATATCCAGAGCAACTGTCTGATACTCTGCGCCCCTATCCCATTACCTATCAATACAAAGTCGTACCTGAAGGCTCGAGAAATGACTCAGTGGTTAAGAGGACTCGCTGCTCTTGCAGAGGGCCCAGTTCCAGAGGGTCTGATGTTCTCTTCTGGTCTCTATGGTACCCAGACATACATATAGGCAAATACTTAAACACATAAAATAAAAATATAGTTAAAAACTGCTCTTAGGACTGGAGAGGGAGAGGGAGGGGTGGGGGGGAGTGGGAGGGAAGTGGGAGGAAGGGAGGAGGTGGAAATTTGTTAATAAATAAATAAATGTAAAACCACTATAAAAACAGTGGCTCACAGGAAAAGCCAGGCATGGTGATGTCCCATAGGACGGCTAACAGTTGTCTGTAACTTCAGGTTCTGCCTCCCACAGGCATAGTACACACCTGGTACCCAGACACACATGCAATAAAAAACCTATACACAGTGTGGCAGTTGTAGTGCATGCCTTTAATCCCAGCACTCAGGAGGTAGAGCAGGCAGATCTCTGGGAGTTCAAGGCCAGACTGGTCTATAAGAGCTAGTTCTAGGACAGGCTCCAAAGCTACAGAGAAACCCTGCCTTGAAAAAACAACAACAAAAAACTATATCCAAAATTTTATAATTAAATTTTTTAATTTTTATTTCATATGTGCATTCCTGCAGCCTTCAGAGGCCAGACAAGGTGCCAGAGCCCATAGAACTAGAGTTACAAATGACTGAGAGCTGCCATGCTCATGCTGGGAATTGAACCCTAGTCCTCTGGAAGGGCAGTAGCAGTCAGTGCTCTTACCACTGGCCCATCTCTCTAGTCGCCAAAATAATCTTAATTTTTTCCTTTTTTATTGATTTTTATTGAGCTGTACATTTTTCTCTGCTCCCCTTCCTGTCTCTCCCCTCCCTCCTTCAACCCTCCTCCAGGTCCCCATGCTCCCAATTTACTCAGGAGATCTTGTCTTTTTCTACTTTCAACTGCCCATGTAGATGAAATACTCATTGTTGTCTAAATTCTCTGGGATTGTGGTTTGTAGACTGGTTTTCTTTGCTTTATGTTTAAAAACCACCTATGAGTGAGTACATGTAATAATTATCTTTCTGTGTCTGGGTTACCTCACTCAAAGTAATGTTTTCTGGCTCCATCCATTTTCCTGCAAAATTCAAGCTGTCGTTATTTTTTTTTCTGCTGTGTAGTACTCCATTGTGTAAATGTACCACATTTTCCTTATCCATTCTTCTGTCGAGGAACATTTAAGTTGTTTCCAGGTTCTGGCTATGGCAAACAAAGCTGCTATGAACATAGTTGAGCACATAGTTGAGTCCTTGTGGCATGATTGAACATCCTTTGGATATATACCTAAAAGTGGTATTACTGGGTCCTGAGGAAGGTTGTTTCCTAACTTTCAGAGAAATCACCACACTGACATTCAAAGGGGTTGAACCAGCTTGCATTCCCACCAGCAATGCAGAAGTGTTCCGTTTTCCCCACATCCTCTCCAGCATAAGTTGTCATCAGTGTTTTTGATCTTGGCCATTCTTACAGGTGTAAGATGGAATCTCAGAGTTGTTTTGATTTGCATTTCTCTGATGACTAAGGATGTTGAGCATTTCCTTAAGAGTCTTTCAGCCATTTTAGATTCCTATGTGGAGAGTTCTCTGTTTAGGTCTGTACTCCAATTTTTATTGGATTATGTGTTCTTTTGGTGACCAATTTCTTGAGTTCTTTGTATAATATGGAGATAAGACCTCTGTCTGATGTGGGGTTAGTGACGATCTTTTCCCATTCTGTAGGCTTATTCTATAAAATGCTGTACACATCATTCCTTATTGCTTCCTGTCATGTCTTACAGTTTAATGTCAGTGCAATGCAGGAAGGCACCATTTATTTACTTAAGCAATATGGCTCGGAAGGAATGCTGTGGGTTAAAGAGCCAGAGAACTCTTTCTTCCCACACCTCTTGGAATAGGCTGAGGTCTGTTTTCATAGTGGCTCTCAGGAATCTATGGAAGAGGACAGTGGATGATTACCAACATCTGGTGCCCTCTTTTGTCATGCAAACATATATGGAAGGAGAACATTGTATACTTGATAATTAATAAATAAACCTTATAAACAAAACATGATTTTGTTTTGTTTTGAGATAAGATTTCTCTGTAGCTTTTGGATCCTGTCCTGGAATTCACTCTGTAGACTAGGCTGGCCTAAAACTCACAGAGTAAAACATGCTTTTTTTGATTTCATTGAGCTATACATTTTTCTCTGCACCCCTCCCTTCCTCTCATCTCTGCTTCAACCATATCCCATGGTCCCTATGCTCCCAAGTTACTCAGGAGATCTTATCTTTTTCTATTTCCCATTTAGATTAGACACATGTATGTCTCTCTTAGGGTCCTCATTGTTGTCTAGGTTCTCTGGGATTGTGAATTGTAGGCTGGTTTTCTGGGCTTTGTATAAAAGCCACTTATGAGTGAGTACATATGATATTTGTCTTTCTGGTTCTGGGATACCTCACTCACTATGACGTTTTCTAGATCCATCCATTTGCCTGCAAATTTCAAGATGTCATAATTTTTTTCTTGCTGTACAGTACTCCATTGTGTAAATGTACCAGATTTTCCTCATCCATTCTATGGTCGAGGGGCATTTAGGTTGTTCCCAGGTTCAGGCTATGACAAACAATGCTGCTATGAACACAGTTGAGCACATGGTCCTTGTGGCACGATTGAGCATCTTTTGGGTGTACACCCAAAAGTGTTATTGTTGGGTCTTGAGGAAGGTTGTTTCCTAATTTTCTGAGAAATCACCACACTGACATCCAAAGGGCTTGTGTCAGCCTGCATTCCCACCAGCAATGCTGAAGTGTTCCCTTTTCCCCACCACCTCGCCAGCATAAGTTGTCATTAGTGTTTTTGATCTTGGCCATTCTTAAAGGTGTAAAATGGAATCTCAGAATTGTTTTGATTTGCATTTCTCCCCAATGGCTAAGAATGCTGAGCACGTCCTTATGAGTCTTTCAGCCATTTTATATTCCTCTGTTGAGAGTTCTCTGGCAAAACATGCTTCTTAAAAGTTTAGGGCACATCTCAAATATCCCACTCTCTCTGGCATGTACTCAGTTCACCCACGTTTCTACAGTTAGACTCGCTCCTGATTTTTGTTCTCAAGACATCTGGAATCGCGTTAGACTTAAAAAAGTAAAAAGAGAATTTGGGCTCACTCTTAACCATTTCTGTAACATTTCTCACAATATAGTTTATGGAGAGAATAAAATAGCAGTGGTTCAGCAAGGATTACAAATAGCACTTTTGGGCTGGAGAGATGGCTCTGCAGTAAAGAGCATTGCCTGCTCTTCCAAAGGTCCTGAGTCCAATGCCCAGCAACCACATGGTGGCTCACAACCATCTGTGACGGGGTCTGGTGCCCTCTTCTGGCCTTCAGACATACACGCAGACAGAATATTGTATACATAATAAATAGATATTTTAAAAAACAAATAGCTTCATTAAAAAAATAAATAGCACTTTCTAGACTCAGATTAAGACTGTAAGTCACTATCAAAAGCGATTTTGAGGACCCTGATGATCATAGTGTCCTGAGAACTAGCTGGAGTGCTTGGAAACCACACACAGGAGGAAGCAGTTTTTCTATGATTCTAAAGGTTGTGCCAGTAACCTATACTCAATTTTGTGGTTTTGTGGGGAGGCAGCACCCTGAATAACTAGCTTAGATTTTGAAAGTGACTTTGAGAGTAGGACCTGGTAGAAGCAATCAGCAATGCCAGGAGCAGACACATGGACGGGAGCTTTGTGCCTGCCTTGTCACATGCTCATCTCTGGGGAAATCCCCAGCAGCTGGGACATGGTAGGATTCAGTTTTCTGCCCTAATGTGGTTTGACAGCAGCTAAAAGGCTGGAATGGGGAGATACCAAAGCTGGAATCCCTTGGTGGAGAAGTACCTTGTGTGTCCTTTACGTGCCAGGGAATGGCCTTGTCTCCGGCCTCACAATGATCTGATATTTTGAGTGTCAGGCATTAGCCCGTGATCTGAGGGACTTCTTCCTTTCTTTGCCTTCAGTGGGGGGGGGGGGGCTGAACCCAAGTACTCCCCGGCAGACATTGAGTTGGCCTGGTTTGATGCCCTCTTTAGATCTGCAGCGTCTCTCCTGAAGTAGCAAGCAGTTTCTTCTCACTCACAGCCCTTCTCCCGTGTCCTGGGACTTCCCTTCTCTCCTTGCCCTCTCCTCTCTGACCAGCATCATTACAGAATCTCTCTGAGGAAATCACAAGGTCCTATTTTTTTTCTTTTTTGGTTACGCTGGGATTCTAACCTAGGGCTCACAGCTGCTAGGCAAGCAGAGTATCACTGAGCTATTTTCCACTCCTCCGGTGTTTATATGATAGAACCAACAATTTTTTCATCACAAGGGGAAATGAGGAAGTCCTTTTTATTCCTCCCCAGCTTGTGAAGCTAAAAAGTAGGTGATCTGAGCCCATCTTGATGTGATAAAATAAAATGCTCTGGTTCCCCAGGGGGCAGCAGTGGGCAGCCAGCCATAAGGGGCAGTAAGTCCCAGGCAGGGAACCTCACAGCAGGTCAGCCAGTCCTACAGAAACAGATAGGCAGGCCATGCAGACAAAGTGGGTATTTATTTAGTAGGTAATGGGGGGAGAAAGGGACAAAGGGGAAGAGCAGAAAGAGGCAGAGAAAGACAGGGAGAGACAGAGATAAACAGAGGGGGAGGAGAGAAGCTAGCTCTTCTGGAGAGGGACAGAAAGGAAGGAGCTCAGGCTGGAAGGGGAAAGAAGATTGCTTGACTTGGCAGATGGGGTGTGGGGGTGGGGGAATTGGGCGGGACTTGTGTCTTAAAGGGACTGGACAGACCATTACATACACCTTCTTTCCCATCCAGATTGCCACCTAACCCAGCTCTACTTCAGTTGCCAAAGCCAATAATGGTACACAGTGTATGGAACCCATAAAATATCCCCAGAATTCAAAATAAAATGTTAAATCTAAAGATTCAGAACTGTAAAATAGAGAATCTAAAAAAAAAATGACTCCAATAAGGTTGCAACTCCTAATCCTTCCCAAATCATTCCACCAACCAAGAACAGAGCATTCAAATATATGAGCCTTTCAGTGCCACTCAAATACCGTATTACAACTACCACTGCATGGAAGCCTTATAGTCAAATTTTTGTTTCTTTTTTTCTCAAAGTTTATTAAAATATAAAAGTTTCCATTTCCGCTCCTCCTCCCAACACCCTCCCACTCTCCCACTCCCTCTCCTCCTCCCTCTCCGTCCCTAAGAGCAGTCAGGGTTTCCTGCCCTGTGGGTAGTTCAATCTCCTCCCCCTTCCCTCCAGGTCCGGAAGGTGAGTATCCAAACAGACTGGATCCCAAAAATCCAGTATATACAGAGGAAACAAGTCCCAGTGTCATTGTCAATGGCTTTTCAGAAGTACTCCGGGCCAGCCATATTCAGAGAATCCGGCCTCATTCAGAGAATCTGGTTGGATCACGTGGTCGTTCAGTCCCAGTCAACTGGCCTTGGTGAACTCTCATTAGATCAGTCCCCTTGTATCAGTGGGTAAATGCGCTCCTCACGGTCCTGCCTTTCTTGTTCATGTTCTCCCTCCTTCTCCTCCTCATTTAGACCTTGGGGGCTCAGTCCAGATTTATTCTAAAAGTTTTGTTACTCTAGAGAACTTTAATACAGATTTTGATACCAGGAGTGTTTCTAAAGCAACAGAAGTATAAGAATTATTTTTTACATCCCATCCACAGTTTCCCCTCCCTCTATTCCTCTTAGCTCCCCACAGATTCAGTCCCCCTCCATTTCCTCTTCAGGAAAGAACAGGTCTCCAATAGACAACAGTCAGCCAGGACAAAACAAGACAAGGAGAAAGCCTTTTTTTAAGTATCTGGAATAGGCTTTCCAATTTGTCAACATCTGGAGTTAGCAAAGCTCCTCCAGCTACTGAAGCTCTCCTGGGAGCTCAGAGAGTACTGACAGCTCTCTGTGAACTGTTTGATAAGCTTAAGAGGACAAACACATTTAATTATCTTGATTCACCAACTGTGAGAGACAGCAGATTTGATGACTCTTTACATAAAACTGTTGACAGTTTTGTGGGAAAATGATGGTTGCTCCTAACATCTATGGATAAACTGACAAAGGAAAAAAATGACCTTCATCGTAAAACCAAGCAACTTCTCACATCTCAGAAAACAGTGAAGGACAACAATGAACTCAGTGATACAACCTGACTGGCTCTAGAGGCTCTTAAACAGCCTAAAGCAGTGGTGTTCAACCTTTCTAATGCTGTGACCCTTTCCTCATGTGTGGCAACTCCCAACCATTAAGTTATTTTATTGTTACTTCAAAACTGTCAATAGTTTCATTCCCAGTGAGTTAATGGGGGCCAATTACATTCAAACTACCACATTCTACTCCCTGGCCAGCATAAACTTACAACCATATAATAATGCAAACTGCATTTAGTCCAGCTTCAACATCCCCATAGTCTATCACAGTCTCAACAATGGTTTAAAGTCTAAAGTTCAAAGTCACTTCTGAAATTTATGTAATCTCTTAACTGTAATCCCCCATGAAGTCAAAATTAAAAAAAGAAAAGGTCGCATGCTTCCAACATAAAATGGCACAAGATATACATTGCCACTCCAAAACGGAGGGAAAGGAGGATAGCGAGGAAATACTGGACCAAAACAAGACCAAAACCAGCCTGGAAAACTCCAAACTGTGCATCTCCATGTCTGTTGCAAGGAGGGGCTGCTTGTTCATCCTGGCCACCTGGCTAGCTTAGCCCCAAAATAACCACACACAAACTGTATTAATTAAATCACGGCTTGGCCCATTAGCTCTAGCTTCTTATTGGCTAATTCTTACATCTTATTTAACCCATTTCTATTAATCTGTGTATTGCTATGTGGCAGTGGCTTACCGGGTAAGTTTCAGCAGCATGTCTTACCCTGGCAGCGAATCCATGGCATCTCCCGACTATGCTTTCTTCCTCCCAGAATTCAGTTCTATCTTCTCCACCTACCTAAGTTCTGCCCTATCAGGCCAAGGCAGTTTCTTTATTCATTAACCAATATAAGCAACACACAGAAGGGATTCCCACATCACATGTCTGATGTCAAAACACTCTTCACATCTCCAATTCATTTTAGTTTTGTTGACAACATACTTCCTTCTCTTGGGCTGGTTCTACTCCCTATTAGCAGCTTTCATGGCAAGTATCCCAGGACCCTGGCATCTCTAACATCTTGGGATCTCTGAGAAAATCCGGGCTTCTCCTTCAAAGTTTCAAACAGTGGCCTCTCTGGGTCTCAATTCAAGTACACCCCTGATACATGCCTGGCTTCAGCAGCTTTCCTTAGTCACAGAGGAAGTTTCCCTTGTCCTTGACTCTAAAGCTAGAACCACATGGTCAAAGCTGCAAATTTCTGCTACTTGTTGGAACTAGAACATGGCCTCCTTGTTCAATTACATATTTGTCAGCTTTCTGTTTTCCATGGTTTCCTTCATTGCCTAAGCTTAATTGTCCTGAAATTGGATCTGCAGAGCAGGATAGCCTTGAACTCAGAGATCTTTCAATTACATCTCCACCATCATCACCAGCTTGCTATCTATCTATCTATCTATCTATCTATCTATCTATCTATCTATCTATCTATGTCATGTGTGTGTAATGCTTACCTTCCACTGCCTAGGCTTGGTTATTCTAGAACATGATAGAACATGATCTGTGGACCAGGCTGGCTTTATACTCAGAGATCCTCAAGTCTCAGCCTCCCCAGTGATGGGATTAAAGGTATGTACCACCACACCTGTATCTAAGCTTTTCTTTAATTTCTTTTCACAAGCTGGAAATTTAGCTGGGTGAGATCTTACCCTGAGGTATATTAGTTTTTTAAATAAGTTGCATAAACACAATACCCCAAACAGGAGTAGAAATATATACATAGTATAACAAAATTAACTTTAAATTTATATTAATAAGCCAGAATCCATACCAATGTAAAGTATTTTGAGATTAATATTTTTATTTAAAAGTATATTCAATAATCTAGCCTCTTATACTACCATTTCTATATGCTTTGCCCCTTTTCACATTGAAAAGTGATCTTTGAGTTTAACTCTGTTATTTAGCTTTTTACTGACTATGTCCAATAACAATTTGTTAACCCTTCTTAAATGATGAGAGACATCCATACCAATCTTTTGGGAATGTGGATGTTGCTCTCTACACTATTTCCTGTTGTTTGCCAGTGCTGTTA
The DNA here is from genome assembly GCF_982192425.1 of Myodes glareolus. Taxonomy (NCBI): domain Eukaryota; kingdom Metazoa; phylum Chordata; class Mammalia; order Rodentia; family Cricetidae; genus Myodes; species Myodes glareolus. The sequence goes on from NC_142038.1 coordinate 50,346,456, forward strand.
TCTTTGGGGCATGTTGGAGCCTGCTTCAACAAAGTCAGCTAGGGTACCTGGAGGGGGGTGTGAGGTTGCCAAGATGGCAGATTACAAGAAATTGAGACAGAAAACACAGGATAGATTCAGAAGGTCTGTTGGTAAATCCTAACCAGCCCTGAGTTTACTTCAGAACTTGCTTTTATACAGATTACAGGCAGAAGGCAGAACAAAGAAGCTTAGAGTCAGGTAACCACCTCCCTGCACTGTCCTTGGGAGAAAGGCAAGCAGGCTTATTATCTATCATGTGAGTCCTGCTAGTAGCAATCAGTTTCTTTTTCTATCTGGACGTGCTTTTGGCTGGCATTCGCCAGCCTGTGTTTTAGTAGATAATGTGTTCTTCCTATGGGCAAAAATGTTCTTTTCTGTGGGCTTAATGAGAACATTTTCACAGCCTACAAGAATATTGGAGAAGGAAGAGCAGGCAGCATAAGTAAATATTACTTTTGTTATACCAGCTGTGCATATAATTGTCATAGTCTGTGGGATCTTAGATGATTCTTAAAGAGAATGAAACTAATGTAGCTGCTTGCTCTTCCAGAAGCATCCCCAGATTCCTGACTGCATGACTTCCCTCCATGAAGGTACAAACCATTAGGCCCTAAGACTGGGTAACAGAGAGACAATCACAGGAAGGAAGAAACCAGAAAGAACCATGAAAAGGAATCCCTGTGGTTGGAAGTAACTCCCATGAAGGCATGAGCTTCTGGCTTTAAGACCCAGTAGCAGAAATTCATAGCAGTTTACTATGAGTTACATAAGGGAATAAATAGCCAAGATAATAGTGAGAAGAACAGAACAGAAATGTGAAAAGCTAGTTAACCAGGCTTACTCTACCATCAAATGAAATTGATACTTCAGAAAAAGAGAGGTCAAATTCCTCTATTATTTGACAAACAAATTGACAAAATGCAAAGACTAATAAGAGGAATTAATAAAATGAATGGAGCTGTGCAGGGGTGGTGTACACCTCTAATCCCAGCATTTGGGAAGCAGAGACAGAAGGATCTCTGTAAATTCCAGGACAGCCTGGTCTAAAAAGTGAGTTCCAGGACAGCCAGGACTGTTACACATAGGAAACTATGTCTCGAAAAACAAAAAGCACCAAAAAAAAAAATAGAAAGTAAAAGAAAGTAAGGGATGAGAACAATACTGGAGGAAGATGGGACAGAATGTGTTGCTTGGTACAACAAAAGCTATTTAGGCTCAAGAAGGAACCTAAAGTTCATTTTCCATTGGCCACAGCAGTGGTCACTGAGTCCTCACTAGAGCGGGCAGACCCCCTCAGAGGTACTTGGGCTCTTACACAAAAGAATTAAAGACATTGCCTCAGACAGGATGAAAGGTAAACAGTCAACTAACAACTTGGCAGAAAGATGGAGAAACAACCCATCCAGCAAGGGCTTGGAGGTAGCTTATAAAGGCCCAGTCCAGTGCTTTAAGAATACCAAGATCTCTCTCACAGTAACTGCCAGTTAAGCCTATACTACACAACCTGCAACATTCATGTGAGCGCTGAAATAGAATCCAGACCATTTACAAGCACACAGTTGCAGTAAATAGACAAGACTTTGTACAAAGAGGACATAAGGATGCATCTTATATAACCTACTTATGGGAAAAGAGAGCTAATACAGTAATATTAACTGCAGAAGAAATGAAGATTGTCAAAGAGATTCTGGAAAATCACCCCATATTTGAACATCTGAAACTTTAGACATAGCCAGAGAGGAAACCTACCTTTTATTAAATTCGTTAACAGCTGCATCAAGGCAGGCTTTCCCTATACTTGATCTAACTCTATTCAAGGCAGAAGGACAATGGAAAACTACAAGTGGAACAATTGAACTGGCTATAAAGCTTGCTATACTTAACTTACCATAACATTCAAACACCACATTCATCACCACTGCTCCCTGGCATGAGGAAAATCATAATTAAAGGGTGCCCCTCCATACTTGAAAATGGAACTGATAACAACTCTGGCTAATTGTCAAACCATTAGAGAAAGTATCTGATGTGGTATTTTCCTCAATATGCTGTGATTACCACTGATAAATAAAGGAACTGCTTAGGGCCTATAGCAGAGATATAGAGGAACAGAGCTAGGTGGAGAAAACTAAGCTGAATGCTGGGAGAAAGGAGGCAGAGGCAGAGAGAAGAAATGGAGCCGCCAGAGAAAGACTCTGGGAACTTTACCTGGTAAGCCACAGCCATGTGGCGATATACAGATTAATAGAAATGGGTTAAATTAATATAAAAGTTAGCCAATAAGAAGCTAGAGCTAGTGGGCCAAGCAGTGATTTTAATTAATACAGTTTCTGTGTGTTTTTTTTGGTTCTGGGCAGCCCCGTCCTACAACAGGTATCAACTCCTTCAAGGAGACTAGTAAACTGGAGAAAGATGTGGTAGTCTCCCTCTAGAGGAATGTAATGTTCTGAAGCGTGGAGCAGAGTCACTAACATTTTTCCTTACTCAGACAGCTCTTGTCAACCCCTGTTAGTCTCATTTTCTTTCCTTCTGACTTTTTCATCAAGAGCAGCAGCCTCCTTGTTCCCGTAACCTTTCTTCTCTACAAAGCCGTTCTGGATCCAAGGAGGCCTGTAGCCAAGAGACTTGCTAGACAAGTTTGGATCCCCAATGTTCCACCTGCTCTGCTGCTAAAACTCCAAACACCCTCACCATGCTCTCTATAGAGAGACTTTCAGATCATGCAAGGACCAGCCTGGACACCAAAGCACCTTCTCTCTGGCTTCCAGGACAATCTGTCATTGTTAGGCCTTGGGTTATGGAAGTTCTCTTGCTGAGTTCCCCCAGTTTACCCCTACTTCTGGGTTTAGGGCTTTTTGTTTGTTTCTAGGAGACAGAGTTTATTTCCAGACAGGGCTTCTTTATTAACCAATGGCACTGGCGGGGGTGGGGGGAATCCCATATCAGTAGACCTAAAGCCTTGAACTCACAGGGATCCAACTGCTTCTGCATCCCCAGTGCTGGGATTAAAGGTGTGTGCCACCGTGGCTGGCCTGGTAGAGGCTCTTTCAATAAAGCAAGTCATGTGGAACAAAGCACAGGCCCTGGTCCAGACAGAAGAGCAGCTTATTCATTTCTCCTCCTCTATGCTGACATTATGGGAAGACAGGAGAGAACTTCCCATGGCACTACATCCTGAGCCAGGAAAGGCACCATCCAATTCCACAGCATTTATTATGAGCTGCCATCTTCCATATGTTCAGCTATTTGGTGTATACTTAAATCTACTAGCCAAAAGTCAGTTTCTTTCATCCTTCCTATCTGTCTGTCTTCTTTGTTTCTGGGACAGAGTTTCTCTGTGCAGTCATGGCTGTCCTAGAACTTACTCTGTACATCAGGCTGGATTTGAACTCACAGAGATCTGCCTGCCTCTGCTTCCCGAGTGCTGGGATTAAAGGTGTGTGCCTTTAATTTTAATTTAAATTGTGCTAGCAATTCTTGGTTTGTTTGTTTTTTTCCAAAGACAGTTTCTTAAGCAGTTTATAGATTTTAATAAGAGAACTTCTGGTGCCTTTAATTCTGGGAAGAGCAACTTTGGCAGATAGAAACTCAACTTTTCTGTCCATACTTTTCCCTTTGGTATGCAGCCGTTCCTCCAAGGTTAAAACTTTTCATCTTGGAGGACAAGTTCTTAAGATATAAGATGCAAAATAGAAAACTGCTTAGAAGAGACATAGACCAGTTTGGAAGAATCAGAGAGAAGCTGAGCTGCCTGTAAGAAGCTCAGACCAGCTGAGGCACCTGGAAAGGACACTCTTCAATCTGTGGAGCTGCCTGCAGGCTGTGCACTGTGCTCCTGCAGGCTGTGCCCTGTGCTCCTGCAGGCTGTGCCCTGTGCTCCTGCAGGCTGTGCGCTGTGCTCCTGCAGGCTGTGCACTGTGTTCCAGGTTTTCTGCTTTTGTGAGCTGTCACCCATGCTGAGGTGGACTTTGGTGACGTAGATGTCTTTGAGTTGTTTTTGCTTCTGTAAGTAATCCCTCACCATATTTCTGTAAGGAACCCCAATGAAACTCTTTAATTCTGTCTCGATAGATGGCTCAGAGGTTAACAGCACTTGGTGCTTTTGCAGGGGACCTGGGTTTGATTTCCAGCACCCATATGGTGGCTCACAGGCATCCACAATTTCAGGAGATCTAACAGGCTTGCATGTGATACAATATCACCAACACAGGAAAAGCATTCATATGAACAAAGCAAAATAAATGTAAAAGCAATATTAAAACAAAACACAAACCTCAGTGCTAACCAAGTTGGATTTTGGTGATTTAGTACTTTGGATTGTCATTAGTTCCCTATCTGGTGTGGTAAATACTTGTCCCCCTGCCCCAGGAATAGTGTCATCCAATGTCCTTTCCTACTGAAAGTCACTAGATTTATACCTGAGTGCTTCCCAGTTTTCCCAGGCTTGAGGGGATCAGGTCAACTCCTCTGCTGCCCAGGTCTCAGTTCCGTCATTTCTACACTTTCCCTTCTCTTATGGCTGCAGGCACTTCAGGCAAACAAACACAGGTCCTTACAATTGCTTCTGTAGTAATTCCAGAGAGGCCCATGAAGACGCCTCCCCAGGATCATATGTTAGCAAAGTCTGCAAACAGGACAGCAGCTATGGCAATCTGATGCAGTCATTTTGTATTCATTGCCTTGTCTTCTATGGTCTGAGCTGGACCTTACATCACCAACCATACCAGCCCAGGGGAGCCCAAAGGCACATGAAGAGCTGCTACTCCAGCTGCTGGCTTGATAGCTCCATGTGAAAGTCTTAATTCCTTGTAAGGCAGTCTCTGGCTCTGACCTAGAGATCAAACTAAGTTTATGATGATAAAGATATCCAGTCATTTCATCAAAGGAGATGATATCTACTCCTTCCACCTCAAACCTATAGACACACCCAAGTACACCTACATCTCAGTCATTCTGGAAAATAATGAGCTACTCAGGCAAGGATTGCTCTGTGACTATAATACAGACTTGCCTAAATCCCATAGACAGTAACTCCAACCATGATCAGGATAGGAACTGTTAAGAGTGACATTTAGATGGGAAGTGGTAGCACAAGCCACCACTTTCATCTGAGCACTTGGGAGGCATAGAAGGACGGATCTCTGGGTTCAAGGGCAGCCTGGTCTACAGAGCTAGTTCCAGGACAGGCTTCAAAGCTACAGAGAAATCCCTGTCTCGAAAAAAAAAATTAAAGGAAAAAAATTGGCATTTAGTATACAACTGACAAAATTACCTTTTTCTTCTCATCAAGTCTTTCATCTCTTCCTGTTACCTTTACAATGAGGCCTTTTCTGCTGCTCAATCACTGCCTAGTGTCTGTGGCCCATCCAGAGTCATCTCAATTCTCACAACTTGCTGTTTATCTGCTCTGACTGAGGGAAGGAGAGATAGGGGTGCATTTCTCAGATATAGACAATTATAATTCTTCAACAGAAAGGAGGAGCACGATGTTATTGCCTGTCTTTACTCAGAAATTACGTGCTTCCTGCCGTTCCTGCTACAATAACTACTCTGTGGTTACTTTGTTTCAGTAAAACAAAGGACCCTGTAGTCACCTTGTTTCAATATCACTTGTTTCCGCAGAGCCCAATTCATAGCATGATGTCTGCCAAAGTGAAGCATCAGCAAAAATACATGCATACTGTTATGTATGAACTGAAGTTGGCCTTCTGGTCCGCATATTTGCATGAAGACAGACTTACAACCTATGAAGCTGCCCAAAAGCATATAACCACTTAGTCATATTTATTAACCAGTGATCACTGGAAGGTTGATTACCTAGAATTGGTGGCAGGGAGGTGAATTTGTTCAAGAAGGCCTGGGTTTTAATAGAGACGCTTTCTGGTGAGGGCTGAATAGGGCAGCATGGAGGGAAGTCAAAGGATAGCAAAGGCCGAGGGAATCATTCAGAGTAGCCCTGACTGCTTACCCTGATAAATGGAGCTTGAGTGTCATTACTAGGGCATGGTTTTTCCTTGTTGATGCAAACCAATGAAATACCATTATTAAAGCAGCAATGAAACCTGGCCCCGTTCTCTCTTCATTCCTAATTTTCACTCACTGCAGGCTGGCCTTCAACTCACAGAGGTCTACCTGCCTCTGCCTCTCAAGACCTATGATTAAAGGCGTGTGCCACCATGCCAGACTTTAAATAAATCTTAAACAACTACAACAAAAAAGCAAAACAGGGCTAGAGGGATGCATGATTCGGTGGGTAAGAGCACATACTACTCTTCAAGAGGATCCAGTTCAACTCCTAGCACCTGAAATGGAAAAATTAAAAATGCAGCAGGATCCCCGGCGGCAGCAGGCAGCAGAAATGCTACAGGTCCCCAAGCAGTAGCAGCGGTCCCTGAGAGCAGCCAGTCCCAGGCAGGGAAGGCTGCAGGTCCCCAAGCTGTGTCTGGTCCAGGACAGGGGGACACGTGGCGGTGGTGGTGGGCAACAGACAGAGACAGGGATAGGCCTGCCATGCAGAGGGAGGTTGGATATCTATTTAGTGGTTATGGAAGGGAGTGGAGAAGAGGAAGGAAGGAGACAGAGACACAGAGAGAGAGAGTGAGTGAGTGAGAGAGAGAGAGAGAGAGAGAGAGAGGAAGAGATGGAACCTGCCTCTGCAAGAGGGAGACAGAAAGGAGAGACAGTAAGGCTGTAAGCAGGAAGGAGCCCTGCCTGCCTCAGTGGATGGGAGGAGTGGACGTGGCTTGCCTCCTAAAGAGGCACAACAACCATTACATGTGGCTGTACACAACTGCCTGGAACTCTACTTCCCAGAGTTTGTGATGCCTCTGGCCTCTCCAAACACCTGCAGATGTTACACAGAAAAACACAGACTTAAAAATAATTTTGAAATGCAAAAATAAACCCATACTAGTCAGAATTCAAGCATATGATTAGTTTATCTTTAAGAAATAGCAGCTGGGCTTGGTACACACCTTTAATCCCAGCACTCAGGAGGCAGAGGCAGCCAGATCACTGTGAGTTTGAGGCCAGCCTGATCTACAAAGTGAGCTCCAGGACAGACAGAGATGTTACACAGAGAAACCCTACCTCAAAAAAACCAAGAAAAAACCCATAAGTAAATTAAATGTGGTAGTTTCTACACACATGGATTTATAGACTGAGCCAGATTTACTATAATTATGATAGTTCAAGTGTGAAAAAATGAGAGCTTGAATGGATGCAACGAGAGAGTAAGGACATAAAAACTCTAGTGATATTATGCAGATATAAAGATCAGGACTCTGTCTGAAAGACTGGGGGCACCTCAGCATTACTGCCCTCCCCTCCCTGGGAACCAGGAACCTGATGATCACCCACGCGTGCGCTGGAACCATGGGCACTTTCCATAGCTCTGCGGGTTTTCCCCGGACAAGACCTAGTTCCTGGAATTGGGGCAAAACGACCTGCAGATGTTCCTCCTTGCTCAACCAACCCAGCAACCGCCTGTCCTGTCATGGCATCGACCAATTGTAGTTAGTTGATCATTAATGAGCCAGTCACAATAGTTGACAAATGACTCCTGAACTCCCCCCTTTGCTTCTGCGGTTTTTTCCTTTAAAATTAGCTTGTAACAGCCACTCAGGGTCCTTCTCCTCCCGAGGCTGAGGGACCCTGATGCTGTTGGACTCAAAGTCCAAACATCAGGGAGGAGTTGGTCCAGACACCACTCACACAACCACAACTGATGCAAAAGCAAGAGGATTTTTATTCTGTCAGAACAGGGCCCTTCATGTTTGGAATATGAAGTACGTCCGATAGCTGTTACAGCTCATCTTTTAAAGTGAAAAGCTACGGACACAAACGGGGGGTGGGACCTGAAGGTTGTTTTCCAACTCATTGGGTTGGCTTATTCAAAGGCTTACTAGCAATGATTGGCTATTCCAGGGCAAGAGAATAGCTGTACGGTCAAGTGAGATATCAGAACATCTGTGGGCCATCCTGCCCTTGTTCCAGTGGCTAAATGAATACATCAGGAACTGAGTCAACATCTGTGGGTTGTCTTTGCCTCAATTCCCAGTATGGAGTTATGTTTGAAGATTATTCACAAGGACACAGGAGGATGAGCAGTCCAGCATGTGTGTGGGGGGGCGACTATCACATTTCCAAGAGAGAGAGTGTGTAAGGTTTTAGAAAAATGTCTTAGGGTTGAGGGGGCTTACAAATGCATTTAGAGTCTTTCAACACGCCAGTCAATCAATAAACTTCCTCTTGCTTTGGCATCAATTGCAGTGTGAGGGTGGTCTCTTGGTGTGACCCCTCCTCAGTAAGTGGGCTTTAGGGTCCAACATATCTTATTCAGAACAGCCAGAAAGATGCCAGGACACTCAACTCAATGCCCATCAAAATCCCAGCAAAATTCTTCCAGCATCATATTCTTAATCTGCTTGTCTCCCGCTCCAAATCCTGAGATTACAGGTATGAACCACCGCACCTCATGTCCTACACGGGTCTCAAGAGCAAACCTCTGCTTGTGTCATCCCTGCCATTCCCACAGTTAGTCTTCTTTTGAGTCCTCCATCTGCCTTATATGTAACTGGGTTCCCTGTCGGGGCCAGCCCCCGCAGAAATGCCTTTCTCCAGAGTAGAGGCGTGGGAATTTAGAAGTATAGTAAAGAATATGAAGATGCAAATGAAAACAATAAGATGGAGAAACATATTGGATAGTATCAGAAGGAAATTCCAGTGAGTACAGAAAATTTGCTGGCGTTTAATTTCCAACTGCTTCAAATACCCCTGACCCCAAAAGGTAGAAAAAAGGCAAGTGATTTCATTAACATACCAGTTGAAAGTTATGGGCTACAATCATAGTTGAACATTCTGTTGCTAGAACAAAGCAAGTGGCCAAGTCACCCTCAAGCCCTAGGCTTGTGCCTCAGACTCCTGTTCCAGACCAAACACTCTGTAGATAAACCACTCCCTGGGTGGAATCCCAAGTTATTTCCATAAAGGGAACTGGAACTTAGTTTGGGTGGGAACAAACTACTTCCCTATTCCAGGAGCAGGAGGTCCAGCAAATGGCCACACCTGTTGACAACAACCTTGAGGAAGCAGAACTCCAGTTCACAACTAGGTGGGAGCTTTGTCTGGGGTAAAAGCACAGTAACCTTGAAGGAATGAGAAACAAATTCCAAGTCTCTGACCTTTGGCCTTTTTGTGCCTCCACAGTTCCCAACGTGAAGGAAAATGCAGAGCAAGACTGACTCCCACCTGTGCAGTGTGGTGGCATTTACCCTGCAACCTGAAACCTAGCTATCAAAGCTAATCAAAGCAGCTTCTTTTTTTTTTTTGATGTATTATACTTCTTTTTTGTCTCATCAGAAGGCATCCAAGTTGATGGGTTAGTGAGCATCTCAGAGAACAAAACCTACTAATTTAATACTCTATGTGTTTCATGAGGGAAGCTCAGGAAAGGGCATGAGAGGAACCACCTCCGAATGCTCTCAGGTACTGTGTGGCTAAGACGCCTGGGAACTGCCTCCTGAAATCTGTTATGGAACATGAAAAACTAAGAACCACCAAAGTGACAAATTCCTAAAGTACACCACATTTTGTATTTCCTAAAGATGGGAGGTGCCACCCCATGACATTTATCGTTGAGGACATTGAATAAAATGTCATCTCTGACACCAGTTTGCAGAGACATTGCTGTAAAAACATAAAAGTAACCATGGATGGAGGTGAATGTCTGTAATCCAAGCACCTTGGAGGCTGGGGCAAGATAATTCATGTTTGGGGCCAGTTTGGGCTATATAACATAGCCCTGCTTAAAAAATATTTGTAGTTCTTACAATCCACAAGTTATAGTTATAAATCCTGTGTTTTATATCACATATTATTTTTATTTCAACCTTTTAAAAATGTTCTGCAGGGCTGGAGTATAAGCTCAGAGGCCTCTAAATTACCTATATAGTAAGCCTTGAATTACATTGTGGTTACCCTATAAATTTTAGACATTTTTTTACTACTTTTTAAATTCTGCAACCTAATGTTACTGCTATTAAGAGTGGAGAACGCCAGTGTTACACTGCTCATCTCTTTATAGGGAAATACAAAAGGAAAGATCAGATTTGCTTAGGGTGTATAATGCAGGTTCTGGATATGACAGATTGACTTGCCGAGCGCTGGTGTAGCATGCCTTTAATCCCAGCACTCGGGAGGCAGAGGCATGGTGATCTCTGTGAGTTCAAAGCCAGACTGGTCTATAAGAACTAGTTCCAGGATAGGCTCCAAAGCCACAGAGAAACCCTGTCTTGAAAAATAAAAAAAAATTTAAAAAAAGACTGACTTAAAATTCTGGCTTTATCATTCAATTGCTCTGAGACCAAAATTCACATATATAACCACTCTAAGCCTCATCTGCCAAATGGGAATATTAACAGTATTTACTTGAAACCGTGTAATAAGCACACTACTACTGGGGTACTTAATATTTAATAGCTATTATTACTATCCTAATGACAATTCCTAGTAGTGGATGGCAACTACGTACTTAAATTGAAACTACTTATCCATGCCAAACCATCAATCATGGGGCCTGTGCCATGGTTATTTGCCATCAAGCCTGGGATCCACATGGTAGAAGGAACCAAATCCTGTAAGTTGTCCTCTGACCTTCACGTGCATTCGATAAAGCTCCCCCCCACACACACACACAAATGAGGAAATGGTATCCAAACATTACAAAACCATGCCTACGAGAATATTATTTATTTTATAGGATATTGGGAGTGAGTTCAGGGCTTTGTGCATATTAAGCACATACTTCACCATTAAGATACACTCCCCAGACGCAAAGCACCAAACATACACAAGGATCCCTCCCACCCCTAGGAGTTCTTTCTCACTTTTCCTTAGACTGCAGATTGGCAAATCTAGGGTCACTCTGCAAAATGCCTGCATGTGCTAAACACACCAGAGTGAAGTTAAGGGCAGATGGCACAACTTGAACCCTGACTGAAAAGATAAAATGTAGTGGTGCACACCTTTAATACCAACACTAGCCAGGCAGATCTGTCCCTTTGAGGCTAGCCTGATCTACGCAGCAAGTTAGAGGTCAGCCAGGGCTACATGGTGAGACTCTATTAAACATGATATTGGACACATAAATACCATGTGTATTACAAACAGGTCGGCGGTATCACTTCTTCCGTTCGGCAAACATTTATCCTCATTCAAGTTATGCACCAGTTCTTTCCATTTCATTCGATAGTGAAATGGGGACAGAGAAATACTCAGTATAATAGCGTGCTGTGTAATGAGCAGCGCCTCCGGGCTATGGACCTCTCTGTCCACCTGTAGTCACTTGAACCCTTTCTGCTAAGATTCAGTTTATTTCTTCCAGCCTTCGGGCTGTAAATGCTCATTTGCAAATCAGTGTGAAAGGCTGTCTTTAATACTGGTAAATATTAAAAGCTCCTAATGTTAGGTTCATGCTTTGAACATTTAACAAATTTAAGGGTGCCCCTATCCAGGTGTGCATACTTCAAGCTGTGCACATGTGCTGACAGAGAACGAACAGGGGTACACTCAACAGTGCCTCAGGGCATGATGGTGTCTGCCCCAAGAGGCCCGAGGAGAAACTTCTAGCCCGTCAGGGGATGGTCGTCCTTCAAGACACCTGGTTCAAGTAGACTGTAATCAAGGCTGATGCAATAGATCTGTAATTCAGCACACGTGTCCTTGACTCTTTCCAGCCCTTACAAGGGCCAGGGCTGTCTGAAGCACCGCCTGTGTGTTCCTCTTTCCAGTTTCCCTTTTGTCTGCTCCCACAGCCGGGGCGGCCGTGTTCAGAGGACAGGACTTTTCAACAACCTTGCTGCCAGTTGTGCTCAGAGCAGGCTGTGGTTCTGAGAGCAGCAGCCTTGCAATCTCTGCTCAGGCAAAGCTCGATTCCTCAGTGGAAGAGCGGGCCTTCGTTCTGAGGCCATCAGTCCCCGCCCCACCCCACGTGGTTGGAGGTTTTTAGAAGCGTGGCCATTGCCGCTTCACGCAGCTCTGGACTTGTATGGTGTTTGTCCGCGCCTGTGTGGTGTTCGTCCTTTGGTCTTGCTTCCCCTCTGTCCAGCCACCATGATAAGAGCCAGCAGAGCCTTGGCCTCGCGTCTCGTGGGCGCTGCAGTCTCCCGGAGTCTGGCGGCCGCCCGTCACCAGGTGAGGAAATGCCATGCCTTCTGGAAGAGGCTCCAGGCTCTGACTGGAGTGAGGTAGGTCTTGCCCTTCAGGGTCAGACTCTAGAAGAAATCCGGAGCGAAGAAAGGTAACAGACCTTCGGTGGTCAGGTCAGTTGGCCTTGGCCAGGGCTTTAGCCTCGAGCTCTGCTGAATCACACTCCCTGGCGTTCTGGAGTCGGACCCACTAATTCACGAGGTAGCAGTTCTCCCCACCCGACACGGGGCGCATTGGATGTGCTTGGTCCCAGGCAGGATGTAGTCTATCGGAAGGCAGAACTATGAGCTTGGCTCTCTTTCCTTAAGAGCCGAAGGACAGTTCCAGATCTTTTTTTGTCTTTTTTTTCTTTCTGGAAGCAGGTTGTTTTTTTATGGCTTAAGACAATTTGCTTCTTTTTGACAGTCTGGAAAACCTGTAGATGTGTGGTAGATAATGTAGATATTTCTCCTTGATGTATCTTACATACGAAGGACTTCATTGTGCTTTAGTCCAAAATCCTACTACTTAATCCTAAAGGTTGCATGTGTTTCTCAGAGTAATAATTGGAAAAAGTCCAAGTGTTCTTGTGTAGTTGACGGATGATGCATTCTCTCCGCCCCCCCCCCTGCCGCCCAGGATGGCTGGAATGGACTTTGTCATGAGGCTTTTACTCTTTCAAGAAGGGATTATACGTAAGTATAACATTTTCTCCCAAAGTGTTTCTTTAATTAATTTAATTAAATTGAACATTAATTGTACACCTGGGCTGTGATCTATACATTTAAAAATAATTTTCCCTCTGTAACTAACTTTATATTTGTAGTGTATGAAATGTGCCACTGTTAACACCGACATAAAGCACAGTTATTATGTTGGAGACTACTGTTAAGATCGCCACGGTGTTTGACATATCTTACAGATCAGAGGCAACTAAAGGTCCAGTTCTGGGTATTGATCTGGGTACTACCAACTCCTGTGTGGCGATCATGGAGGGCAGACAAGCGAAGGTGAGCACGGTGGGAAGCCTGGGGTCACTTAGGTTTCCTGCCTGACCTTAGGTGTCTAGGAATGCTGAACCGAGCCGCGCATGCACCTTCAGGCAGGGGAATCTCTGAGTTTGAGGCCAGCCTGGGCTATAAATAGAACCCCTTTCTCAAAATGAACAACGAAGTTGAACCGAGTTTGGTGCTATTTTTCTTTTGAGACACTATATCCTGGGCTATCAAATGTGGATTATCTATTTAGTGCTAACATTACACACATTAGCTATTACTTCAGACTTTTTCTTTTGGTTTTTGGAGATGGGATTTCTCTAGCTTCAGAGCCTGTCCTGAAACTTGCTCTGTAGAGCAGGGTTGCCTCGAACTCAGAGATCGACCTGCCTCTGTTTTCTGGAGTGCTAGGATTAATGGCATGTGCCCTACCTTCTGGCCTAATTTGCATTTTAAAACTGCTTTTATTTTATTTATTTATTTGCACTTGGTAATTAACTTTTGGATATTGATAATTGAATGAATACAACTCTCTAGGATAGGATCTAAATGTGTTCTCTAGTGGTATGGGCGGTAATGCCCTTAGAGGACTTGGAATGGCTTTCTCAGCTGGGAGTTCAGCAGGGTTCAAGGTGTCTGCTATGTAGAGGTTGTTAGAGCCTCCTCAGAATGTGCAGATCTTTTCCTTTGAGTTGTCAAGACTTGAGAGCACCTGTGATTGTAGAGTTGTCTGTTCATTCTTGACCCTTCATGTTTTCTTTTCCCATGCCCTCACCTGAAACAACTCGGGTATTTACAGGAGTCTGGCTTACTGGACACTAAGAGAAGTGAAGCCCTTCCTTAGTTCTCGTTTATGCTGCTTGTCCTAACCCCCCATTTTCTGAAGCTTGTAGCTTCCACAAGAATTTTGCATAATAGCTATATTCAAGGTGGTATGGCCATAGACTTCTCCATACATTTGAAATGATAACTGTGTAGCATTCCCAGCAGTAAACATGCCAACTTAGTGTTATCCTTTTACATTTGTTTATGAATTGAGCTGTGGTTGTATCTTCAGTCATGGCTGCAAAGATGTCAGTGGTGACTAGTATCTTAATCATTACCTTTGGTAATTTTAGGTCCTGGAGAATGCTGAAGGTGCCAGAACTACGCCTTCTTTTGTTGCCTTTACAGCAGATGGAGAACGACTTGTTGGCATGCCAGCAAAGCGACAGGCTGTCATAAACCCCCAAAACACCTTCTATGCTACTAAACGTCTGATTGGACGTCGCTATGATGACCCCGAAGTACAGAAAGACGCGTGAGTAGGAAAAGCAACCTAGAGGGCCTTGTTCGAGGTCCTACGATCGAGTCACATAAACATTATTGTTCCTAGGAGATAATCCCATCTCCACCAAGAGTAAACCGTTTTTAAAAGCCCATTTGTGCTTTCACAGACTAGGTGTTTGTTTTGATGCACGTGATGGGTAATAGGTTAAGATACTTTAAGGTTTTTGAGATATTCCTAAACGATGTGTTCCTCATCAGTCATGTAAGGCTATTCTATGTCCTTAAGTTACATACATGTGTGTGTGCAGTCCTTTCCCATTATATTTATTCTTTGTTCGAGACAGGGTTACCTCTTGTAGCCCTTGTTATCCTGGAAATCACCTGTAGACCAGGCTGGCCTTGAATTCAGATTTGCCTGCCCCGCCTCCTGAGTGCTGGGATTAAAGGTGTGTGCCACCTCTGCTTGGCTAAGCTTTTGTTTATTAACATTTTTTTGTTTGTGGGTGTATTCATCCTCTCACAAGACAGGTCAGAGTACAATTTTGCTGGATTTTGTTCTCCTGTGTAAGTCCTGGGCATTAGCCTTGACAGTATGAGCCCTTATTTGGTTTTGGTTTTTCGAGACAGGGTTTCCCTGTGTAACAGTCATAGCTGTCCTGGACCTAGCTCTGTGGACCAGGCTGGCCTTGAACTCCCAGGGGTACACCTGGCCTCTGCCTCCCGAGTGCTGGGATTAAAGGCCTGCACCACGACCACCCAGCCTAAGCCCTTATTTGTTAAGCCACCTCCTTGTCCAGCTCTTTGGTTTGTTTTTTGGATTTTCAAGTCTGTGTAGCTTGACTGTCCTACAACTCACTCTGTAGACAAGGTTGCCTTCAGACATGTCTGCCTGCCTCTAGCACTTGTGTGCTAGGATTAAAGGCATGTGCCATCCCTGCCCAACCAGATCTTTGGGTTCTTTTGGTTTTGGCCACAGGTTTTCTCTGTGTAACAGGCCTACCTGTTCTGGAACTAGTTCTGTAGACCAGGCTGGCCTTGAACTCAGAGTTGAACTGGAGTTAGCTTTGTGCTGCCCTGTGGGTGCTGGGAATGAACCTGGGTCCTCTGGAAGAGCAGCCAGTGCTCTTAACCACTGGTCTCGGTCAGTCTCTCTCTCTCTTCCTCTCTCTCTCATTTTTCGAGATCAGGTTTCTCTGTAGCTTTGGACCCATCCTGGAACTAGCTCTTGTAGGTTGGTGTTGAACAGAGAGATCCACCTGCCTCTGCCTCCCTAGTGCTGGGATTAAAGGTGTGCGCCACACCACCCGGCTCACTTATAATGATATAATTCTTCTTTATTTTTTCAGCAAAAATGTTCCCTTTAAGATTGTCCGTGCCTCTAATGGTGATGCCTGGCTTGAAGCTCATGGAAAACTCTATTCCCCCAGTCAGATAGGAGCATTTGTGTTGATGAAGATGAAAGAGACTGCGGGTGAGAAGATTTAGTTCATTCTGGGGAAATTGGAAGTATTGGTGGTTCCTCTGCGTTTATAGATTGATGCCCTGTAGATTATGCTCTTTGCACAGGAAATGTAGGAACGGCAAAACTGTGGGACTCTTCACACTTCATCTGCAGGTTGAGTTTAATTTCCCTAATGATACCTGCTGTTGCTTTTTCAGGATGGGCAGTGTAGTATTTGTTAAAATCCAGAAAGCTACACTTATCAACAATTGATGATAAGTCTTAACTGAAATGCTACATACAGGTGACTTTGGATTTCTAGCCAATACCACCTTGTCTGCTGAGCTACACAGAAGTACTTCCTACATCTCCAAATAACTTGGTAACTGGGGGGAGGAGGGCTGCCTTGAGCTTCTGCTACTGTTACAGCCTCCGAAGAACTAACAGTGGTCAAGGTGGTTCGTTTCTGAGAATAAATTTCATACTGGAGTTTACGTTATCTTCAGGCTAATTTTGTAGCCAAGGCTGGTGTTAAACTTAGGGTGATCTTCCTGCCTCAGCTTTGGGTGCCAAGATAACAAAAGGCATGAGCTGTGTAAGTCAGGACAGCCTTAAACTCATCTTCCTGCTGCTTCCCTGGTGCTAGATTGCTGGCGTACAAAACAGTGTTCAGTGTTTTTCTATGTGGCCTGTCTGCAGGTTAAGCTACAAAGGAGGAGGTGAGTGTTCTCTATTGCTCCACAAGAGGAATTGAGGAGGGATATTAGGCTTTGTTAGTAATTTTGATGCTTTTTTTTCTGACATAATGCCACAATTGAAGTTTTTATTCTTTTTTCCAGAAACTAACTTGAGTCACACAGTAAAGAAGGCTGTGATCACAGTCCCTGCTTATTTCAATGACTCCCAGCGACAGGTAAGGTCAATTATATCTCCTATTTGCCTGGGGGAGGTGCCAGAGTTAAAGGATGGAAAGATAACACCTGTTTCTTCTTTTCCTAGGCCACTAAGGATGCTGGCCAAATAGCTGGGTTGAATGTACTTCGAGTGATTAGTGAACCCACAGCTGCTGCCCTGGCGTATGGTGTGGACAAATCCGAAGATAAAGTGTAAGTGGATAAAGCGTAGATACTCCTACCTGAATTATAGGCTTTTAACGTGATTTTTTTAATTACATTTTTTAATTGTGTTGGTACTTGTGTTGAAGGTACCATTTGTGCCATGGCGTGTGTGTGGAGGTCAGAAGATAAAGTGTGTGAGCTGGCTTTTGTCTTTCTCCAACACGGGTCTTGGATCAGGATGTCAGGCTTGACAGCAAGTGCCCTCACCTCAAAGGCCCTTTCATTTGTTTAATTAAAACTTACTCATTTTCAATTGTAAATGTGTTTGTGTATGGGTATATACACAATATTGCAGACACCTTCAGAGATCTCAGATTCCCCTAGAGATTAAATTACTGGTGGCTGTGAGCTACCTGATGTAAGTACTGGAAATCAAACTGGTCCTCTCTGCTTTAAAAGCTGCTGAACTCGCTCTAACCCATACTGATGTAGGAGTGTCTTCTTCTATCTATCTGTTGCTTTCATTGGTTAATTAGTAAAGAAAACGGCTTGGCCTGATAGGTCAGAACGTAGGTAGGCGGGGAAGACAGAACAGAATAGTGGGAGAAAGAAGCAGAGTCCTGGAGATTCAGCCATGAAGCTCTGTCCCAAGATGGATGTAGGTTAGAATCTTCCCGGTAAGCCACCACCTCGTGGTGCTACACAGATGAATAGAAATGGGTTAATCAGATGTGAGAGTTAGCCAGTAAGAGGCTAGAACTAATGGACCAGGCAGTGCTTAAATGAATACAGTTTTCGGTGTAATTATTTCGGGCATAAAGTAGCCTGCGGAAGGACAGGGGCCGCTGCACCATATCACTATACCCATACCTTCCTTATCATTGACTATGTGTGTGGCGGGGCATGTTCATAACAGTGTGCATGTGGAAGGGCAACGTAGAGTTCATTCTCTCTCCACATAGGTTCCTGAGGTTGCATCAGGCTTGGAGCCAAGGATCTTTATCGGATAAAAAGCTATCTTGCCAGTCCTCATGTAGTAAATTTTTTTGTTTTTCAAGACAGAATTTTTGCTGTGTAGCCCTGTCTTTCCAGGGACATACAACTAGCTCCTAACTCAGATCCACATCGATAAATAAATCATTCTTAAAGATTTATTCTATATTTCCATCGCATAGGGTTTAAAAGATTTTGCTTAGAATATGCCTCTTTTATTCTCTTCAAATTTGTACATATTGTCTGTGCTTTTAGCTTCAAGACAATTTTTTTTTACTGTTTTCCTTGGTACCTTGGACAATTTTTATTTGTATTACTATGCATGTTAAATACTTTGGGAACCATGGTTTGAGTGATACAAATTTTACTGGCCTCTCTGTATGTTACCAATGCCATATGTTAAGAGGCATGTCAATTACTAGATTTCAAAATTACTGAATATCAGGAAAATAACTAAGTCAATCTTTGGTTGCTGAATTCATTCCTTTGTAATAGGTTTTGTGTCTCTAGGCTCTAAATGTTCTTTTGTTTTCCTTTCTAGCATTGCTGTGTACGATTTAGGTGGTGGAACCTTTGATGTCTCTATCCTGTGTATTACGGATGGAGTGTTCGAGGTGATATCCACCAATGGGGATGCTTCCTTAGGTGGTGAAGACTTTGACCGGGCTTTGTTACAGCACATTGTCAAGGAGTTCATGAGGGAGGTGAGTTACCATTGTGGTTAATGTGTAGGCTTTTGTGTAGGAGGTTCAGAATTTTTGTTCAGATTGCTCTTCTGCTTTCTGAATAATTTCTTTTACACTAAGGTAACTAATTACATTCAGGGTCATGGGTAAACTCAACCATTTAGTTACACATAGCACCTTAGATTGGGAACCAAAGACTTAAATATATTGGTTACAGTATGGGAGAAGGAATTGTAGAATCTCTGCAGACCTGGAGCTTGGAAGAGTTGGTAGGAGTTCAGTTTACTGATCCTTGATGAGATAACTTTGATAGTAGGTCATTTTTCAGGTGATAAGTTTTTAGTTTTTGTTTTGAAGGGGGCGGTGCTTTAAGTCTTGGCTGTTCTGGAACTCGGTCTATACACCAGGCTTGCCTAGAATTCACAGAGGTCCCCTCATCTCTGCTTCATGAGTGCTGGGTTTAAAAACAATACGGGTACCACTTCCACCCGGTTTTGTCCCCTAGCCCATAAATCTCACAATTTATATTTTTTTTATAAAGGGATGACTTTTATAAGCAGACAATCTACATTGCCACTGCAGTTTCTCTATTAATTGTCTTATGAATCCTATTTTGTAGACAGGGATTGATTTGACCAAAGACAACGTGGCCCTTCAGAGGGTTCGGGAAGCTGCTGAGAATGCTAAGCGTGAACTCTCCATCTCTCTACGGGTGAGACATGAAGAAATCCGAGTTGTTTTAAAGATGGATATTTTTAACCTAACCTTATTTGAATCATATATTCTAATTTACCTAATTTACCTGCACCACTACTAATTTACCTAATTTACCTAATTACCTAATTTACCTAATTTACCTGCACCACTACTGCCCAGCTCACAGTATGTTTCTTAAAGATCACATGATAATTGCTTCAGCTTGTCTGCTCCAGTCTTCATTGATAAGATGTGTATACCCCATTAAAAGAGATTTTAGTGTATTTCCACTGCCTCTTAGGAATTTAGTAAGGCTGATTTTTTTCTGTGCTCCCTAGGTCCTATCCTAGGGTACAGTCTTAACCTTAATTGGAGTCATAAAGATTAACTTGTAGTGAAATATTTTCTGTGTAGACTGTCATCAACTTGCCATTTCTTACAACGGATGCTTCTGGACCTAAGAATTTGAATATGACGGTAACTCGCACTCAGTTCGAACACATAGTCACCGATTTAATCAAGAAAACTATTGCTCCATGCCAGAAGGCAATGCAAGATGCCAAAGTCAGCAAGAGTGACATAAGAGAAGTGGTTCTGGTTGGTGGCATGACGAGAATGCCCAAGGTATGGACTCGTGTTATAGTCTTTATAAGGGGGGAGGGGGAATCAATACATAATGCATTTTAATTAAGAGATGCAAAGAAGGGTATCAGGAAGAATATTAAACCCATTCTCGTAAAGATTATGTTGTCAAGCATTCATGGTAGTCATTTCCCCAGGAGATGTTTTTTGGGAAACATTTTCCCTGCATAGTGCTTGGGGCTTTTTGCATTTCTTTAACAAAGATCTTTGCAGTGATGCATTTTATTAATCAGCACATCATTCTGATATCGGATGTGTAGAAATACTGAGCACAGACTGTTGAAGGTGCACTTGTTCCTTGGAGGCTGGATAGGTTTACCTTGGGTTCAAGTGAATGGTGGAATTACTGCTTTTGGTGGCTTGTGTTGTTTGTGCGTGGTTTTGCTGCTCTGTTTTAACACTGGGATATTGGAAAATCGGTCTAGAGTAAAGCTAGACATAGAACTCGGGTTCCAGAGGACACATTGATATTAACAAATTATCCCAAGATGCTGTGCACTTTCATTATTAGCTCTTAACACATGGGGTCAAAAACAACCCCATGGAATTGGTATTAGTGCTTCCTTCAAATTGGCCTTTGATTATGTCAATGTAGGCAGTATTTTATAATCCCTTGTCTTGTGCTGTTTCCAGTGATGATTGCCATCTGGAAGACAGATAATTGAAGCAAACGCTTCTAAATTAAGCGGACAAAGTGAGTTGTCCAATGTGAACAGAAAGTCGGCATTCTTGGAGCTGAGTCCATCTGACTTGGGATCTGCTTGGCATCTTCATGCTCTGTCTCAGTTCAGCAGTGGCCCTGGGTGTTGGCTAACAGGTTCTTTGTCCTCCATACATAGGTTCAGCAGACTGTGCAAGAGATTTTTGGCAGACTCCCAAGTAGAGCTGTAAATCCTGATGAGGCTGTAGCCATGGGAGCTGCCATTCAGGGAGGTGTGCTGGCTGGTGATGTCACAGATGTGCTGCTCCTGGACGTCACTCCCCTCTCTCTGGGTATTGAGACTCTGGGAGGTGTCTTTTCCACACTTATTAAGAGGAACACCACAATTCCAGCCAGAAGGAGCCAGGTAAGAGTTATCCTTCCTAACAGGTTTTAAGTCCTATGAGTGTGTAATTGCAGCCACTTGATGAACTTCTTAAAACACTTTGTTTCTAAATCCACACCAGCTGACTGGATGGTGAGATTACCGTGGTTTTTTGATTTGTGTGTGTGTGTGTGTGTGTGTGTGTGTGTGTGTGTGTGTGTGTGATTTTTGTTTTCTTGCAGTTCCTAGAAAAGTTCTTAGATAATCAGCTAGGAGTGGTGAATAAGGGAAGGATAATGCAGTCTCCTAAAAGGGCTGTTGTCATTCTGTTGTCGGAAACAAAATAAAAAGTGTGGTGGTTAGCAACATGGGACTAGGGTTGATTTCAGCGTGAATGATGGGGACTGGGTCATACACTACCAAGCACTGATATGGGCGTGTCCTGGCATGGTCCTAGATGAAGAATTACTTTTTTTGGGGGGGGGGGGGGTTTCGAGACAGGGTTTATCTGTAGCTTTGGACCCTCTCCTGGAACTAGTTTTTATAGATCAGACAGTCCTCGAACTCACTAAGATCCACCTGCCTCTGCCTCCCTAGTGCTGGGATTAAAGGCATGTGCTACTACCGCCCGGCTGAAGAATTACTTCTTGTGCCTGGTTGGATCATCCCAACACTTGGGAAGTTGAGGCATGGAAACTGACAGTAGAGAACTGCCTGGATCGTGTAGTGTGACATTTTCTCAAATGGCTGTGTTTCCAAACTCAAATCAGTCTTGCGTTTTTCTAAAGATTTATGATGCAGGCAGTGTTCTGCCTGCATGTATCTTTGCAGGCCAGAAGAGGGCACCAAAGCTCATTACAGATGGTTGTGAGCACATGTGGTTGCTGGGAATTGGACTCGGGACCTTTGGAAGAGCAGGCAAAGCTCTTAACCCCTGAGAGATGTCTCCATCCCCCAGTCTTGCGTTTCTTTAGAATCTCTCTTTGGTATTTGTGCAGTGATGTATTTGTCAACAAAAGAGTGTGATGACATCTCGGGACTGAGCACATGGTACATCGCCTGCCTCTGGTCTTACGTCCCTGCACTGACAAACTTGTTTCAAATCCTTGCTTTAATGCCTTAAACTTACAAACTTTAGAGATATACCTTTGTTCTGAGAGTAATATATGTTAGGAATCATCCAGTAATAGAATGTGAATATGTCTAGTTAGCCTTTTTCTGTATAATGGGTGTAGTTTAATGAGATTACCAAGTAGGGAAGTTTTCCTTCCTCACTAGGTATTTTCTACCGCTGCTGATGGACAAACTCAAGTAGAGATTAAAGTGTATCAGGGAGAGCGAGAGATGGCTGCAGACAACAAACTTCTAGGACAGTTCACCTTGGTAAGTATTTCAAATCTGAATATCATGCCTTTAAGTCATAGCTTACATAGTTACAGTATCTAACCTCTCCAAACTGCTTGCAAACAGGTGTACGGTTACTTTATTAATACTTTATAGAGATTTTATTATTGTATGGGTGTATCTCTATGTACTAAGGGCACTAAGGCCAGAAGAGGGTATTGGTTTCCCTGGAATTGGATTTACTACAGTTTTCTGCAATGTGGATGCTGGGAATTGAACCTGGGTCCTCGGGAAGAATCGCAAGGGCTCTTAACTGCTGAACCGTCAGCCCAGCCCATACTGTGCTACTTTTGAAAAACAGTTTTCATAGGTGAACTATGAAACTCAAAAATCCAGTACTTTTTATGTTTTCAGATCTTTATTGAAAAGCCAGGGACATGTTCAGTTTCAGAAGCAGTGCTAACTCAGAAACCAGTTGAGTCATGATCGATTGTTTCAAAACCACTTGATGGCCACTGTTTTGGGTCAGCATTGCTACAGCGAAGAAGTCCTGATTTACTGAAAAAACTCTGGGCCCACACAGCTATTATGGTTTTGTATTTGCTCCATAAAGCACTAAAATCTCAAGTTTCTGTATTTTAGTGAAGATACTACTTGATTTCGGGAGCAAGTGGTGGATGGCCTGTTTGGAAATGTGAGCACATCTGAGAGGAGCTGACTCTGAGTATTTACTTTAGGTTGGAATTCCCCCGGCCCCTCGTGGAGTCCCTAAAATTGAAGTTACGTTTGACATTTGCGGGGCGCCATCCTGTCCAGCAGGAATGAACCCCACCAAAAACGAGAATTCCTTCTCCGGTCACATCTTTATTTGGAGCATTCCCTTGAGGAAAATTGGGGGAAGGGACGATAGAGCAGGGACGAGAGAAAGCTTAGAGAGAGAGCGTTGGGCCCCGAGGCAGCTGCTTTTAAAGGTGGAGCGGCTTGAACGCTGTCCTGATTGGTTAATGCCATTCTGCTGGTCTGAGCATGTGCAGGCAAGGGTGCAGGCAGGGTTGCTCATCCCCACGTGGCTACCTCCAAACTGCAGGACCACCTGTGCCTCCAGGTGGCTCCCAACATCTCCCCCTAATTATTGTCTTTAAGAGCAATAAGGCAAAACTATTTTCCAATCTGGTCCCCACCTAGACGCAGCATGCCAAGGATATCTGCTCCCACCCATCCCCAAGGAGGGAAAAGGCAAAATAGAGTCAGAGATAAGAGGTTGCACAGGGTGTTGCTCAAGTCGATGGTGTGAAACAGCTGCTCTTGGCACCGCCCAGAAGGTCATCTCTGCTGTCTCCGCATGAATCTTCCACAGCAGGACACTCAGCATCCACTGGGTCGTCTTCTTTATCTCTCTGGTCGGTCTCGCTGGCATCCAGATGTATGTCAGCATTCCTAGAAAAACATAAACAAAACTCTCCTCCCAAATAAACATTTAAGAGTATTAAAAACTCTCAGTGTAAAAATTCAGCACAATCAGTACTGGAAGTAGGCTGGTTTTGAACTTAGAGATTTGCAGGTCTCTGTTTCAAAAAGCAAATCTTGTTTGCCTGTACCAGCAAAATTTTGAATTAAAAATTAAGTGTAAAGAATGCAAGAGAAATCCTTTCTCTGGGGGAAGCTGTCACTGGTAGTGTAGTCCCCCTCTATTGTTTAAAAACCAAAGCAGTTGTCATTGGGAATTGAACTCATAACCTTTGGAAGAGCAGGCAATGCCCTTAACCATTGAGCCATCTCTCCAGCTCCCCTATTCAGATGGAAAAACCTCTAGGTAGCATTGTTTATCTCACCAGGTGCCTCAGGCAAAAGGTCCGCCTTTCTTTGTTACCTAGGATACGGTAACCAGGTAAACATGCCTTTATTATGATAATCACGACCAGTTCTTTAAGGGAGAATGGGCGTAGCATCGATCATCTGGCTACTTCCTGCTGACAAAGGGGCGATGTTTGGGGGATAAATGTTTTTATCTGACTGAATTTTTGGCGACAAATGTTTTTATCTGACTAAATTCTTGGCGACCTTGGCTGAGGGCGGCAGCAGCGGACGGCGGCGGCTCCGCCTCTGAGGCGCGGCCCACCGTGGCGCGCTCCGCATGGCCCAAAGGCATGGCTCCGCCCCGGGCCGTGCGCGGGCTCGCCGGTTATCCCGTAACTGCGAACTGTACCTCAGCCTCACCTCAGGCATTGAATTCGCACCGCCAAGCTCCGGCGAGGGGGGGCATCCGCCCACCCGTGGGGGGGCTTCTCCTGCCCGGTCCGCCTGCGCGCAGAGCCCCGTTCTCTGGGAACTCACCTCCCGGCTCGCCCATGTTGCTATGGAAACACAGTTTTTCCGCAGAGCCGATTCAGCTCCTCTCTGCCTTCTATGGCGCCGCTGCTCACCATGCAGCTTCCGCCTCAGTCAGGCGAGTCCGCTCAGGTGTTGAAAAAGTCCTCCAAAAACCATAGCCCCGCCAGAAGGCCGGGACATATAGCCTCTGATGTCACACGGACTTTAGCCCGCCCGTCGCCATGGCAACCTGGCTGTTCGTAGGCCTCCGGCAAACTCCCCGCCAGCAACTGGTTAGCATGGCCACGCCTACAGGTGTGCACCACCGTGCCTGGCCCACTTCCGTGTTTTTAATCAGGCATTACCGCTCAAAGGCGGGCCGGCTGCCGCCAGCACTCTCAGCAGGATCAAGCAGCTTGTCTTTCTCAGTCAAAAATTAAAGTTTTTTGTACGTGAGAGCCAGAGACTGAGCTCTCTTAACAAAATTAGGCGAAAATCACCTCAGAAACTCTGTGGCTCTTTAAGAACAGGGAAGGCAGTGATCAAGCTCGCCTCCCTACGAGACTGTTGCCTCCAGTCTCTAACAGCGAGTACGCAGGTGGACGGAGAGGGAGCGGAAGCCGCGGTCTCCCGTACCCCATCGTCCTCAAAGTCCCGCCTTAGTTACCTCGCCTTTTTGCTGCTGTTCACATTCCTCCTGCACTGAACTTAAGGGATTTTTCTTCCCCGTTGCTTTCTGTACCTTCTTTCAGATACCTTAACTTTGATATTTTTTTTTTTTTTGTATTTTCTTTTCTATTTAGGCCTATCCTTTGAAATTCCTTTTTACATTTCTTTTCCTCCCCTTTCTGGGGATTTCAACCGACGTCACTCACCGCTCCATGTTCTCAGAGTTCTGAAATTCAAGGCTCTCTGTGCTGGTGTCTGATCTTGGCTTTTTCTCCCGGGCTTTCTCAGGGTCCCCCGGCGTAGTTGTCAGGGTCCCTCAGCGTCCCGGAGTTTCGAGCACCAGTTGCGGGGCGCCATCCTGTCCAGCAGGAATGAACCCCACCAAAAACGAGAATTCCTTCTCCGGTCACATCTTTATTTGGAGCATTCCCTTGAGGAAAATTGGGGGAAGGGACGATAGAGCAGGGACGAGAGAAAGCTTAGAGAGAGAGCGTTGGGCCCCGAGGCAGCTGCTTTTAAACGGTGGAGCGGCTTGAACGCTGTCCTGATTGGTTAATGCCATTCTGCTGGTCTGAGCATGTGCAGGCAAGGGTGCAGGCAGGGTTGCTCATCCCCACGTGGCTACCTCCAAACTGCAGGACCACCTGTGCCTCCAGGTGGCTCCCAACAGACATTGATGCCAATGGTATTGTACACGTTTCTGCCAAAGATGAAGGAACAGGACGTGAACAACAGAGTAAGTATTCAGACTGTATGAATGATATGATGCTGAGAACTTCGTCCAGCAGTAGAGTGCCTTCCAGCATATGTGATGCCGTGGGTTTGCTTACCAGCAAAGGAAAAGTAAGGTGGCCGTTATGAGGAACTACATCCTGTTTCTAGGCCTTTTCTCCCCTGGGGTGGTTGCTACCACACTGCCCCTCTTTCCAGTAATCAGAGAGAGGGGTGTTTCACTTGCATGGATTTGGTTTCTTTCTCTTTTGGTTTTCTGAGCATCCTGGAACTAGCTCTGTAGGCCAGGCTGGCCCCAAACTCAAGGTTCGTCTGCTTCTGCCTCTTGAGTGCTGGGACTAAAGGGGTGCACTACTACCACCCAGCTAGATGCCTGCATTTTCATAAGTTAACATTAGGAGTGAGCAAACAGGCAAGCCTGACCTTGTGGATTGCTGAAGTTTCACTAGGGAGGCAGGTCACTTGGTCTTTTTATACAGTTTACTCGTGAGACAATAACTAATACTCAAAATTGGAATCATTCAGATTAGTTACTATAGAGGCAGCATTTATCTACTTGTTTCTTTATTGTGGAGGCTGGGTCTCATTTTGTAGCCGTGCTGGCCTTAAGCTCAGAGTTGCCTGCTTCTTGAGAGTTGGGATTAAAGGTGCGCACCATGTAGTGTAATGTTATTTGTTCATACAGTGAAGGAAGAGAACTAAAGAATTTTTTTAATTAACTCCAGTGGTGATCCAGTCTTCTGGTGGATTAAGCAAAGATGACATTGAAAATATGATTAAAAATGCAGAGAAGTATGCTGAGCAAGACCGGAGAAAGAAGGTGATTACTTCTGCTGAACGTGTTAAAGCTGACAGGCTGGGCAGTTCACTGCTCTTAAGTTTCTCGTCTTTATTGTTCCCTTTCATTAATTTATACTTTGTTTAATGTGAAATTACACCCTGTAGTCAGGATGATTTCCACAATCCTCCAATTTCTCAGTCTCCCCTGGTACCTGGGACTAAGGGCACATTCTGGGTTTGGAGTGTACTTAGTCTCTCACTATCAAAATTCCCAGGTCACAAAAACCAACTCAACTCTTTCTCAGGGTCACCCCAAGTACGTCTGATCGTAGTTTTACTGTTAATGGTGTGGCAAGTAACTTACTGTCTCACGGGATATAGACCTTAATGAAACTTGTGTTGACTGGAACGTCAGTTATGTTAAACTCATGATTACTTAAAGGAACATGTGGAAGCAGTTGTCATGGCTGAAAGAATTATTCATGACACAGAAACCACGATGGAAGAATTCAAGGACCAGTTACCTGCTGAGGAAGTAAGTTATTAGAAACAATCAAACAGAATATTCGCTGATTCACTGAAGGTCATTTTTATTTGGGTTTTTGAAAACATGAATAAAGGGCAGAGGTGGGAAGGCAAAAATGAGAATTTGAATAGTGCACTACATGTAATGAGACAGAAGATTCTCGAAAATTTTTTGTTGTCTTTTACAGTGCAACAAGCTAAAGGAAGAGATTTCCAAAACGAGAGAACTGCTTGCTCAAAAGGACAGTGAAACGGCAGAAAACATTAGACAGGCAGCATCTTCACTGCAGCAGGCATCACTGAAGCTCTTTGATGTGGCATATAAAAAGGTACAAGGGTTGGGACGGGTGTTTGGTCGAGATTCCTGGGAACAGAATGTTACAGGGAGAGGCATAGGAAATAGCGATGGGCGGGTAGAAGAAATGTTGAATACAATATGAGTTATGTATGAGGGATGAGGTTAGACCTAATGTGAAATCTCAGTGATCCAAATATTTTCCCAACAGATGGCATCTGAACGGGAAGGTTCTGGAAGTTCTGGTACTGGGGAACAGAGGGAAGACCAGGAGGAGAAACAGTAACAGCGCAAGGCATTGAGAGAGGCCAGAAGGACAACATGAAGCTGTTGTCCTGCAGTTGTCCTGAGCAGACGTTACTGTTTTAGCAGTAACCCATATCACTTCCTTAATAAATAAATGTAGTGATTATAAGCATGTATCCATCCCCACACCTGCCTGATTTTGTTGTCACTGGTGATCGAACCTAGGGGGGAAGCACAGTTGCCAGCAGTAAAGGTGTTTTGTTAGTGTCCCCGTTGCTAAGGATCAAACTCAGAACTCTGCCTTGAGCAAGCTCTATTGACAGCCCAAGTCTACAGCTGTGCAGTGAATGGTGACCTTGAATTTCTGATCTTCCATTCTCGGTCTCACAAGTGTTCACCCCCATACCTGGTGGTCTATGGGGCGCTGGGGATGGAGCCAGCCTCGTGTACACGAACAAGCAGTTGACCACCAGAGCTACACCAGGAAAGGAATAGAAAGAGGAATTAAAACCACAAGCATGGGTGATGTTTCCTGAGCAACACAATTTGAATGGCCAGAATAAGCAGCAATTCTGTCGGTCTGTTTGATTGGTGCTGCTGTACTGGTTGTTGGGTGGCTAGGAGAGCCCAAGGGTTGAGGGCTGAGACATCTATCAGATTTCCTTCTGCATCATCCTGAAGAGAGCAGCAGTGGGCAAACGATTGAGCCTACAGCCTCAAGCAACTTTATATGAGCATCGGACTGCTCCTGAGGATAAACCCTCATCCCCCTTTAGGACCTCCATGGCTTGACAAGTGGGAGATCTATTCCAGCCACAACACTCAACTACTTCCTGGGCAGATAAGGAATCTGTTGTTTCCTCTATTCTAGTATGCTATTTACAACTTTAAAATCTTCAAGTCTCTTAAGCTGTCATGAAACAGGGCACATAATAGCACAGTGGAACACTTCATACAGATTTGATGAACGTTACCTTGCGCAGTTCACACCTGACGCTTAACCCTAAGTATTTCAGCGTCCGCTTTACACGATTCCCACAATTATCAAGGTCAGGAATATCAGCACTGAAATAACATTTTAATAATTCGTATTAAAACTCTGTCCAGTATCTTGCTCACAGCTGGAATCCCAGCACTTAGGAGGCTGAGGCTGGGGGATTCTCCAAGTTTGGAGACAGCACAGACCACAATGAGACCAGTTTTCTATCTTAAACAATAAAAGCAATTCCTTTGATCAGAGCACAGAATGACATCAGTCCTCAAGTAAACTAAATCTGAAGCTCTTGAAGTTTCCGAATCAGAAGTTGGAGATTAGAAACAATGGTAGTGGTTGTAGGTGGAAAACTCTTTGCAAAGTGGACTTAAAGCCACTCCTTGGACACTGATGTTTGTAGTGTAGTCCTGGTTGGCTGGGAACTCGCTCTGTAGAACAGACAGGCCTCGAATTTATAGAGATCCACCTGTCTCTGCTCCTGAGTGCTGGGATTGAAGGCATGTGTTACCATCGCCTGGCTCACACTGGACATTTGAAATTGTTCAAGACAGGGACTCACACAATCCAGGTTTACTCTGAAGCTTGGGCAGCCCTTGAACTGAAGATCCTCCTGCCTCACTTTTTGAAGCGTAGGAACTTTGAGCATGTATCATTATCCTACCCTCCTCTTGCTTTTGTTTAAGATGGGAGTCTTATGTTCCCCTCCCTACTCAACTCAACTGACCACCTCGGTACCAGAGCAGCTGACTGGCTATGCTCTAGCCAGAGCCACAGGTGTGTACCACTCAGCCAGTTTTCTTTTTTACCAGCAATAGTGATGCAGCTCAAATTGAGAATTTTGCTCATGCTAGACAAGTATTCTTCCACTGAGGAATATCACAGTTCCAAGCAGAATTTATTATGGGACTCTGGCTGGAGCAGGAAAAAACCCAAAAACTCCAAAAAACATTTATCCCTAGCAAGGGTTGCAGATGCGGGACATAAAGCAGGTGGTGGAGTGTTTCCTAGCATCCTCAAGGCCAAGGCAATAGGCATGCATTTTACTAACATACTTAATGATGAATTGTTCACATTCAACCTCGGTGGCCAGAGGTTTTGTTCTTTTCCGTACTGGGTACCACCAGTATGTCCAATCCTGACGCCACCAGGAGTTAGCACTAGATCCCACAAGTTAAGCACCTGTAGGTCTACTTTGGATGCCTGGTAAGAGTTCCAGGCTGAACCTGACAAATGGGACCTTCTTGCTGGGTTTCCTGCCCTGTGGAAAGTTCAAGTTCCTCCCCCACCTCCCTCCAGGTCTAGGAAGGTGAGCATCCAAACAGACTAGGATCCCAAAAAGCCAGTACCTGCAGACGTGCAGAAGAAAGCAGTCCCAGTGCCATTATCAATGGCTTCTTTGACAGCTCCCATGTCAGCCACATTCAGAGAATCCGGTTTGATCACATGCTGCTTCAGTCCCAGTCCAGCTGGCCTTGGTGAGCTCTCATTAGATCAGTCCCCTTGTATCAGTGGGTGATTGCTCCCCTCGCGGTCCTGGCTTCCGTGTTCATGTTTTCCCTCCTTCTGCTCCTCATTTGGACCTTGGGGGTTCAGTCCAGTGCTTTAGAGTGGGTCTCTGTCTCAATCTCCATCCATCATCAGATGAAGGGTTCCCTCTGATCCTGACTTCCTTGCTCACGGTCTCCCTCCTTCTGCTTCTCATTTGGACCTAGGGAGTTAAGTCCTGTGTCCCAATGTGGGTCTCTGTCTCTATCCCCATCCATCGCCAGATGAAGGTTTTATGGTGATATGCAAAATATTCATCAGTATGGTTATGGCCAAAGCCAGATCAGGCACCCACTCCTCTGCTGCCCAGGGAACAATCTGGGGACCTCTCCTTGGACATGGGAACCCCTCTAGAATCAAGTCTCTTGCAAACTCTAAAATGGCTCCCTCAGTTGAGATATATACTTCCCTGCTCCCATATCCATCCTTCCTCCCTCCCCTCCATCCCATTCCCCCAAGCTATCCCTCATCCTCCCCTTCTCCCTTCTCTCTAACCACTCCCCTTACTTCCACACCCCACGGTGTGCACGGGGGGTGCACCTAAGTTTGCCTGGCAATCTTGTCTACTTCCAATATCCAAAAGGATAACTATATGATTTTCTTCAGGTTCACCTTCTTATTTAGCTTCTCTAGGATCACAAATTATAGGCTCAAAGACCTTTAATTATGGCTAAAATCCACTTATGAGTGAGTCCATACCATCTTCCCCTTTTTGGGTCAGGGTTACCTCACTCAGTAAAGTGTTTTCTATGTCCATCCATTTACATGCAGAATTCAAGATGTCATCGTTTTTTACCGATGAGTAAAACTCTAATGTGTATATGTTCCACACCTTCTTTAACCATTCTTCTATTGAGGGGCACCTAGGTTGTTTCCAGGTTCTGGCTATTACAAATAGTGCTGCTAAGAACATAGTTGAACAAATGCTTTTGTAGTATGTTAGGGCATCTCTTGGGTATATTCCCAAGAGTGGAATTGCTGGGCCCTGAGGGAGGTTGACTCCCAGTATCCTGAGAAACCGCCACACTGATTTCCAAAGTGGCTGCACAAGTTTACATTCCCACCAACAATGGATGAGTGTTCCCCTTACTCCACATCCTCTCCAGCACCGGCTATCATTGGTGTTTTTGAGTTTAGCTATTCTGACAAGTGTAAGATGGTATCTCAAAGTTGTTTTGATTTGCATTTCCCTGATCGCTAAGGAGGTTGAGCATGACCTTAAGTGTCTTTTGGCCATTCGAAGTTCTGTTGAGAATTCTCTGTTCAGTTCAGTACCCCATTTTTTAATTGGGTTAATTAGAGTTTTAGTGTCTAGTTTCTTGAGTTCTTTGTATATTTTGGAGATCAGACCTTTGTCTGATGAGGGGTTGGTGAAGATCTTCTCTCAGCCGGAAGGTAGCCTTTTTGTCTTACTGACAGTGTCCTTTGCTTTACAGAAGCTTCTCAGTTTCTGGAGATTCCATTTATTCATTGATTCTCTTATTGTCTGTGCTACTGGTGTTCTACCTACGAAGTGGTCTCCTGTGCCCATGTCTTGTAGACTACTTCCCACTTTCTCTTCTATCAGGTTCAAAGTGGTCAGATTAATGTTGAGGTCTTTAATCCATTTGGACTTGAGTTTTGTGCATGGTGATAGATATGGATCTACTTTCCTCCTTCTACAGGTTGACATCCAGTTATGCCAGCACTATTTGTTAAAGATGCTATCCTTCTTCCATTGTATACCTTTAGCTCCCTTGTCGAAAATAGGTTTGTGGGCTAATATCCGGGTCTTCTATTCGATTCCATAGGTCGACTTCTCTGTTCTTATGC
Organism: Myodes glareolus; assembly: GCF_982192425.1. Classification (NCBI taxonomy): domain Eukaryota; kingdom Metazoa; phylum Chordata; class Mammalia; order Rodentia; family Cricetidae; genus Myodes; species Myodes glareolus. Next base: position 50,378,720 of record NC_142038.1, read on the forward strand.
CAGTACCAAGCTGTTTTCAATACTGTAGCTCTGTAATAGAGTTTGAAGTCAGGGATGGTAATGCCTCCAGAAGTTCCTTTATTGTATAAGATTGTTTTGGCTATCCTGGGTTTTTTGTTTTGCCATATAAAGTTGATTATTGTTCTCTCAAGGTCTGTGAAGAATTTTGTTGGGATTTTGATGGGGGATTGCATTGAATCTATAGATTGCTTTTGGTAGAATTGCCATTTTTACTATGTTGATCCACCCAATCCAAGAGTAGGGGAGATCTTTCCATTTTCTGGTATCCTCCTCAATTTCTTTCTTCAAAGACGTAAAGTTTTTGTCAAATAGGTCTTTCACTTCCTTGGTTAGAGTTATCCCGAGATATTTTATGCTATTTTTGACTATTGTGAAAGGTGAAGTTTCTCTGATTTCCCTTCCTGTTTCTTTATCCTTTGTGTATAGGAGGGCAACTGATTTTTTGGAGTTGATCTTGTACCCTGCCACATTACTAAAGGTGTTTATCAGCTGTAGGAGTTCTTTGGTAGAGTTTTTGGGGTCACTTATGTACAGTATCATATCATCTGCAAATAACAAAAGTTTAACTTCTTCCTTTCCAATTCAAATCCCTCTGATCCCCTTATGTTGTCTTATTGCTATTGCTAGAACTTCAAGCACTATATTGAAGAGGTATGGTGAGAGTGGACAGCCTTGTCGTGTTTCTGATTTTAGTGGAATGGCTTTGAATTTCTCTCCATTCAATTTGATGTTAGCTGTCGGCTTGCTGTAAATAGCTTTTATTATATTTAGGTATGATCCTTGTATCCCCAGTCTCTCCAACACCTTTATCATAAATGGGTGTTGAATTTTTGTCAAATGGTTTTTCAGCATCTAATGAAATGATCTTATGATTTTTTTCTTTCAGTTTATTTATAGCATGGATTACATTGATAGATTTGCGTATATTGAACCAGCCCTGCATCTCTGGGATAAAACCTACTTGATCATAATGGATAATTTTTTGGATGTGTTCTTGGATATGGTTTGCCAGGATTTTGTTGAGGATTTTTGCGTTGATGTTCATGAGTGAGATTGGCCTGTAATTCTCTTTCTTGGTTGTGTTTTTGTGTGGCTTTGGTATCAGGGTGACTGTAGCTTCATAAAAGGAGTTTAGCAACGACTCTCCAGTTTCTATATTGTGAAATACATTAAGAAGTATAGGTATTAGCTCTTCTTGGAAGTTCTGGTAGAATTCTGCATTGAAACCATTAGGTCCTGGGCTTTTGTTTGGTAGGGAGGATTTTGATAACAGCTTCTATTTCTTCGCTACTAACAGGTCTATTTAGATTGTTCACCTGGTCTTGGTTCCACTTTGGTATATGGTACTTATCTAAAAACAAGTCCATTTCTTGTAAATTTTCCAATTTTGTAGCTTTAGGCTTTTGTAGTAAGATCTAATGATTCTCTGAATTTCCTCTGTGTCTATGGTTATGTCACCCTTTTCATTTCTGATCTTATTAATTTGCATGTTCTCTCTCTGCCGTTTGATTAGTTTGGCTAGGGGTTTGTCAATCTTGTTGATTTTCTCCAAGAACCAGCTTTTTGTTTCATTGATTCTTTGGATTGTTTTCTGTGTTTCTATTTTTTTGATTTCAGCCCTCAGTTTGATTATTTCCAGTCTTCTACTCCTCCTGGGTGAGTCTGCTTCTTTTTTTTTCCAGAGCTTTCAGGTGTGCTGTTAAGTTTCCAAAGTGTGCTTTCTCCGTTTTCTTTAATTGGGCACTTAGTGCTATGAACTTTCCTCTTAGCACTGCTTTCATTGTGTCCCATAGGTTTGAGTATGTTGTGTCTTTATTTTCATTAAATTCAAGGAAGACTTTAATTTCTTTCTTTATTTCTTCCTTGACCCAGGGGTGATTCGGTAGTTGACTGTTCAGCTTCCATGAGTTTGTAGGCTTTCTGGGGTTAGAATTGTTGTTGAATTCTAACTTTATTCCATGGTGATCCGACAAGACACAGGAGGTTACTAATATTTTTTTGTATCTGTGGAAGTTTGCTTTGTTACCGAGTATGTGGTCAATTTTCGAGAAGGTTCCCTGAGCTGCAGAGAAGAAGGTATATTCTTTCCTATTTGGGTGAAATGTTCTATAGATATCTGTTAAGTCCATTTGATTCATTACCTCTATTAATTCTCTTATTTCTCTGTTGTTTTCTGCCTGATTGACCTGTCCATTGGTGAGAGCGGTGTGTTGAAGTCTCCTATTTTAATGTGTGTGTGGTTTGATGACTGCCTTGACTTCTAGAAGTTTTTCTTTTGCATAAGTGGGTGCTTTTATATTAAAGGCATAGATACATTCAGGATTGAGACTTCCTCCTGATAAATTGTTCCTGTTATGAGTATAAAATGTCTGTCTTCATCTCTTCTGATTGATTTTAGTTTGAAGTCAGTTTTGTTGGAAATTAGAAGGGCCACACCTGCTTGTTTCTTAGGTCCATTTGATTGAAAAACCTTTTCCCAACCATTTACTCTGAGGTAATGTTTGTCTTTGTGGTTGGGGTGTGTTTCTTGTAAACAGCAGAATGTTGGATCCTGTTTTCATATCCAATCTCTTAGTCTGTGCCTTTTTATAGTTGAGTTGAGTCCGTTGATATTAAGTGATATTATTGACCAGTGGTTGTTATTTTATTTTTCTATTTATTTTATTTATTATTTTATTTATTTATTTATTTAGTAGAGTTTGTGTGTTTCCCTTCTTTGAGTTGTGCTTGTGAAGGGTCGCTAGATGTCTGAGTTATTCTAGGAAGTGTTGGCAATGTTAGATTCCTTGGGTTGCAATTTTCCTTCTGTTACTTTCTGTAAGGCCGGATTCGTGGCTACGTATTGTTTAAATTTGTTTTTATCCTGGAATATTTTGTTTTCTCCATTGATAGTGAATGATAGCTTGGCTGGGTATAGTAGTCTGGGCTTGCATCCATGGTCTCTTAGTTTCTGAAGTACCTCTATCCAGGACCTTCTGGCTTTCATGGTTTCCATAGAGAAGTCCGGTGTAAGTCTGATAGGTTTACCATTATAAGTTACTTGACCTTTTTCCTTTGCAGCTCTTAATATTCTTTCCTTAATCTGTACGTTTTGTTTTTTGATTATTATGTGGCGAGGGGACGATTTTTTTTTTGATCCAGTCTATTTGGTGTTCTTTATGCTTCTTGAACCTTCATAGGAATATCGTTCTTTAGGTTGGGAAAGTTTTCTTCTATAATTTTGTTGAATATATTTTCTGGGCCTTTGATCTGCAATTCTTCTCCTTTTACTCCTATTATTCTTAGGTTTGGTCTTTTTATTATGTCCCAGATTTCTTGAATGCTTTGTGATGAGAATTTGTTGGATTTGCTGTTTTCTTTGATCAGAGCGTTTATTGTCTCTATGGCGTCTTCAGAATCTGAGGTTCTTTCTTCTATCTCTTGTATTCTATTGGTTATGCTTGATTCTGTAGTCTCTGATCATTTACGTAGATTTTCCATATCCAGCCGGCCCTCAGTTTGTGTTTTCTTCATTGCCTCCATTTCAGTTTTCAGTTTTTGAACTGTTTCCATTACCTGTTTGGTTTTTTCTTGGTTTCCCAGGGTATCATTTACGGATTTACTCATTTCTTCAAGCTTATTGTTATACTTCTCATCCATTTCTTTAAGGGAGTCATTTATACCCTGTTTAAGGGACTCTATTGCTTTCATAATGGCACTTTTTTCCACTTCTTCTGGATTAGGGTGTTCAAGTCCCTCTGTTGTAGGGTCGCTGGGATCTGGTGTTTTCATGTTGTTTTTCAGATTGTTGGAGGAATTTCTGCCTTGGTGTCTGCCCATCTCTTCCTTCAAATGTTCTCTAATGGATCTTCTGGTACCGGGTCAGGCTCCCCGCTCTGATGAATCTTCTGCTAGAGGATCAGCGCCCCTTGCTGGCCAGGAATCTTGCTGAGCTGACACAGGGTCTACCTTTTCACTGGCAGGCTACTGAAACACAGGAACTCCCTCCTGCCGGGTTGCACTTCCAGCCCAGTCCCAGCCTGCAAGCCTGTTGAACTGGGTGATTTTATGGCCCCCTCCGAAAAATATTTACAACAGTTATAAATTCAATTAGATTGTGAGTCCCATTAGAGTTACATTACTTACTCAGTCCACCTCTATTTCCAGAAAAATGAGATCTAGCACTTGCTCAGAGTTCAAATCTTTGAATGCACACAATTCGTGACGTTGGGAGACAGATAATTGGAAAGCTTAACTCGTTGAAGTTCTGACGTTTCCAACATTCTCCCCACCTCCACGCTCACAGTTAACAAAACAAGCATTCTCTCAGATACCTTGGGTCTCCAACCTCAGACAACCCTTCAACTCCCAAAAGTCCCAGATCCACAGTAAACCCATAGTAACACCGAAACCCTTCTTCACCCCTGTGCAGCCGATGGTCTCCAGGTAAATCATTTGTACCCAGGCCATTGGAGCACTGAACACAATTCTCATGTGATAAAAGCTGGTGACAACATTCATTTATCCCATACAGGTAAGAGTTGGAGGCCTCTCTTCTGAGACAGCCTATTTCTGATGGACCAGTTGTCCCTGTTAGACTTGTGAATCCATCTGCACAACTGCTACCTGTTGTCTTTCTCAGAAGACAGGAATCCATATGACAGAGAGAGACCAAAATATCTGGAGGGGAAACTGCTGAGATTTTGATGGGCATTGAGTTGAGTGATCTGGCATCTTTCTGGCTATTCTGAATAAGATATGTTGGACCCTAAAGCCCACTTACTGAGGAGGGGTCACACCAAGAAACCACCCTCACACCGCAATTGATGCCAAAGCAAGAGGAAGTTTAATGATTGACTGGCATGTTGAAAGATTCTAAATGCATTTGTAAGCCCCCTCAACCCTAAGACATTTTTCTAAAACCTTACACACTCTCTCTCTTGGAAACATGATAGTCGCCCCCCCCCACACACACACACACACACATACACACACACACACACACACACACACACACATGCTGGACTGTTCATCCTCCTGTGTCCTTGTGAATAATCTTCAAGTATAACTCCACTCTGGGGATTGAGGCAAAGACAACCCACAGATGTTGACTCAGTTCCTGATGCATTGATTTAGCCACTGGAACAAGGTCAGGATGGCCCACAGATGTTCCCTTTATCTCACCTGACCGCACAGCTATTCTCCTGCCCTGGAATAGACCAATCACTGCTAGTAAGCCTTTGAATAAGCCAACCCAATAAGTTGGTAAACAACCTTCAGGTCCCCCCCACTGCCTTTTGTCCGTAGCTTTTCACTTTAAAAGATGAGCTGTAACAGCTATCAGAAGTCCTTCATATCCCAAACCTGAAGGGCCCTGTCATGACAGAATAAAAATCCTCTTGCTTTTGCATCAGTTGTGGTTGTGTGAGTGGTGTCTGGACCAACTCCTCCCTGATGTTTGGACTTTGAGTCCAACAGCATCAGGGTCCCTCAGCCTCGGGAGGAGAAGGACCCCGAGTGGCTGTTACAAGCTAATTTTAAAGGAAAAAACCGCAGAAGCAAAGGGGGGAGTTCAGGAGTCATTTGTCAACTATTGTGACTGGCTCATTAATGATCAACTAACTATAATTGGTCGATGCCATGACAGGACAGGCGGTTGCTGGGTTGGTTGAGCAAGGAGGAACATCTGCAGGTCGTTTTGCCCCAGTTCCAGGAACTAGGTCTTGTCCGGGGAAAACCCGCAGAGGGATGGAAAGTGCCCATGGTTCCAGTGCACGCGTGGGTGATCATCAGGTTCCTGGTTCCCAGGGAGGGGAGGGCAGTAATGCTGAGGTGCCCCCAGTCTTTCAGACAGAGTCCTGATCTTTAGATCTGCATAATATCACTAGAGTTTTTATGTCCTTACTCTCTCGTTGCATCCATTCAAGCTCTCATATTTTCACACTGGAACTATCATAATCATAGTAAATCTGGCTCAGTCTATAAATCCATGTGTGAAGGCGTAAGTCACAGACAATCCCACACCAGTTTGGAATTATGATTAATAGAATGGTTATTTATTCAAAGGGGAAAAAACTTACAGATTACCGTCCCAGACAACAGCCCCTCCGCGCGAACAGGAAAGGAGTCCAGGGGCCGGAAACGGAGCCGGAAGACAAAAGAGAGAGTGGAGGACAGCCGCTGCTTTTTTTAAAGGGAGAGACCACGCCCCAATGGGCTGGTAACTCAGCGGCGATTGGCTGAAGGAGCTGAAGGAACTCCCACAGCATCTCCCCCTTTTGTTTAAGTAAGAGAGTTCTAAGCCTACTACGCAATTATATACAATAAGTACAAACCTACGAAATTATATACAATAAATACAAATATCCTATTCTAACTAGCTTAAGTCTTGTATAACAAATAACTTGGCCAAGTCATGAAAGGAAAGTAACTACATTTATATAATCTTCAATCCCATCGAAGATCTGAGAAGGGAAATAATGTTATCTGAGTAATTAGGAAGTGCAATCAAACAACTTCCAGAACATGTACCAAATCGCAGAGACAACTGGCTACCTGGACAAACACCCAAAGTCACATTTGCAGCGTTGAAGCAACCAACTTTGGCTAAGGCCTGATGTAACTGACATACCATTTTCAAAGGCAAGAAACTTCAAAACTATCTTACCCTGTCTTGGCAGGATATGACAGTCTTGTTTTATCCATTTACGGATATTCTGTAACTCTGTCAGTAGTTGAGGTATGAGCATTTTTTTACCCAAAGGCCAGTTCTGCCAAGAAGAAAGGCTCCAGGTGGAGTGTCTTTGGTGCTCAACATTCTCTCGGGCATAGATCAGTGTTGCCAGGAGTGATTGTGTCTCCCTACCATAGAACTCTGAATTAGATTAAAGGCCATTTTCTACAGCTCTTTGAAGAGGTTGAAGATTATCTATCTATACTGAATATAATCTCTATATATCTAAAGAACCTGATTAGTCTAATTATAAATGACAAACTTAGATGACTGTTGATCTATATAATTCTCAATATCTATCTAACTTAAAGACTGAGATAATAAACAAGTGTGCAATAAATGAGGACAATGAGACCTCCAAATATAAACAATGTGCAAGTATACATTGCAATATGGTAAATATATATCAATACATAAACAATATATAAGTATCTTAATCAGAGGTAGAAGTGTACAATGCAATATGGTAAATATACATATATCAATACAATATATATATACAAATACATAAAAATGTTTTAAACAGAGGTAGAAGCATGAAGCATGCATGCATAAAATAGTCAACATAATTTAACTTTGTATCAATATATAAGAATCGATACCAATATGTTTGTCTAAAAGCAATAACTCACAAGTACAAATCTATTTATCCCATAATCCAATTATCCCTCCTTTTTTTTTTTTTTTTTTTTTTTTTTTTTAAGATTCCTGTGCTTATAAAATTCCTCCCCCAACCCTCAACCGTATACTAATTATAACCAACCCCTAAATGATGTCCCTAAACCCAAGGACAAACTTTATTGGGAGAGGGGACGTCGTTCTCTAGAATTACTTCCAGCTGTCATGGGGGCGACGTTCTTTCTGGGGGATCCTGTGAAAGTAAAATGATGGTTAAATTTCAAGATCAATGTCTTTTAAAATTGCAAATAGTCTCTGAGTATTTTGTGGAGGTCTGGCCAGAATGTTGTACAAGATGTGCACCATTTCAGCACGTTGGAACCGTCTTGTGCAGCTGGTACCCAAAACAGGTCTTGTAGTAGCGCTATCAGTATCATGACGTCATATCAACCAGGTGGAGTTGTTGTTATGGGGCCCCATCTTCTTTCTGGAAACTTCAAATGTCACTGTAGGAAAAACTCATTGTTCATTGTGGAAAACTTAAACATTAATTATATAGACATATACATGAATACCTATATTCAATGAGAGACATGATAGATATATTTAATGAAGGTATGATAGATATGAAGAAAAGTAAAGATGTTTTTTAAACTCATATTTCTTTCTGTCCCATATCATGGCTCTTGACATGAGACAGAAACTCCAGAAACTCTGGGTTTTTCTTTAAACAACAGGCTTGGAATTAGAGAGGGACTGAGCCAGAGTTCAACTCTAAAACCAGCTCTATAAATTTAGAAATATGATTTAGTATATGGTACTTACAGAACCTATTCAGTTTTCTTGATAGTCCCTATTGGGCCGTTATTTTTCATCTGTCAGTATTCAAATATCCAGGGTCCCTTGAACTTTTCAAAGATCAGTGTTTTCCTGTGGAGATAAGAACAGAACCCTGCCCCCATTCTATATGCTTTTCTTACCACCTGTATGGTTATCATCATTGTAGATGCTGTCATTTCTCCTTTCCAAGAGGTTTCTCCTCTTCAAATCGAACCTTTATTAATTTTGATGGTATCCACAATTTTTCTTCTCCTGTGGAAACAAGAGCAAAACCCCTTCCCCAACGTAGCACATCTCCTGGCTTCCATTGAGAGGTCAGCACGTCTTTGAAATAAACAGGTTGGTTTAGTTCAGAAGTTTTTTCCATTATCCAATGCCTCTCTGCTGCTGTTGTTCCTTTCTCATTAGCATTAAGAAAATTCAAGGTTAATAAAGCATTATGCAATCTATTTCTGGGGGTATCTTTTATCCCTTTCTGTTTGTTTAGCATATCCTTTATAGTACGATTTGATCTTTCTATAACTGCCTGACCTGTAGGATTATTTGGTATACCTGTAACGTGTTTTATATTATAATAAGCAAAGAAGCGTTTCATTTTCTTAGATACATATGCTGGACCATTGTCTGTCTTTATTTGTGCAGGTATACCCATGATGGCCATAACTTCCAATAAATGTGTGATTACCGAATCAGCCTTTTCTGAGCTCAGGGCAGTTGCCCATTGAAAACCTGAATACGTGTCTATGGTGTGGTGTACATATTTTAATTTACCAAATTCCATAAAGTGGAACACATCCATCTGCCAGATTTCATTCCTTTGAGTACCCTTTGGGTTACTCCCTGCAGGCAATGGTGTTTGATTATAGAAAGAACAAGTAGGACATCTCTTTATAATGTCCTTAGCTTGTTGCCATGTAATGGAAAACTCTTTATTTAAGCCTTTACTATTGACATGATGTTTTTTATGAAATTCTGAGGCCTGCAGAACGCTTCCAATCAATAATTGGTCAATTTCAGCGTTACCTTGTGCTAGAGGCCCAGGCAGACCGGTATGGGACCGGATGTGTGTTATGTACATTGGACAAAGCCTATTCCTAATTATGTCCTGTACCTCGATAAACAATGAAGTCAACTCTGTGTCATCTGGTATGAATTCAGCGGTTTCAATATGCAAGATAACTCTTTCTGCATATTGTGAATCTGTAACTATATTAAGAGGTTCTTTAAAATCCCTTAGCACCATAAGAATGGCATATAATTCTGCCTTCTGGACAGAATTATAAGGGCTTTGTTCCACCTTACTCAATTCTTCTGATTTATAACCTGCTTTCCCTGATTTATTTGCATCGGTATAAAATGTCCGAGCTCCAGTTATTGGAGCATCACGTACAATTCTAGGAAGAATCCAAGAAGTTCTCTTTATGAGGTTAAGTCTATCACTTTTGGGATAGTTGCTGCTAATTTCTCCCAAAAAATTAGCACAAGCTCTTTGCCATGGTTCATTATCTTCCCATAACTTTCTTATTTCCTCAGTAGTAAAAGGCACTATAATTTCTGCTGGGTCTATACCTGCTAGTTGACGAAGTCTCAGTTTACCTTTTATAATTAATTCTGAAACCTTTTCTACATAAGTTTTTAATTTTTTACTTGGTTTATGAGGTATAAATATCCACTCTAAAATAATATCTTCCCTCTGCATTAAAATCCCTGTAGGAGAAATTCTGGAAGGCAGTATGACTAGGATGGAACTAATGATAAAATATTGAAAAGAAAACTGAAACCTAGCAACAAGTAAATTAATATATTCCCATAGTCATATAAACCTTGCATGACATAATCCATTGTATTAATAAAGAAAACAGTAAAATTGGCGTTGGAAACAAAAACTGCCATATTACCTCTTGTCTAGTTGGCGGCGCTGTTGCCAAGTTGCGACTAGAACCACTGCAAAGGTGACTTAAACAGGTCCTGTTTCAGTGTCTGCCTTAGTATTTGTCAAAAACTAGGAAATATAAGTTGCTCAAGAAAGAAAGTTTAATTAAATCAATTCCATACACGGAACCAGAAACCCAGAATCCAGGGGTAGAAAAGAGCAACCCGGAAGCCACGTATGCCTCCACGTGACCGAGTCGTTCTGATTCACGCCACTAAAGCACCGCACTTACAAGGGAAATTTAAAAACAACTCAGAAAAGAGCAAACCAGGCAGGCAGAGACTGTCCCGAGCCTGTGGAGCTTGGGAGGCGTGGGGTTTAACTGAACTGCTGGCTCCACACACAGGGCACAGGCCGCAGCTGAGGGAGGTCTCGTGACTAGCCGAGCTGGTAGCAAACAGTTGAGTGGGGGGGAAGGGGGGGTTCTACAACCAAACGTGGGGCGCCAGATGAAGGCGTAAGTCACAGACAATCCCACACCAGTTTGGAATTATGATTAATAGAATGGTTATTTATTCAAAGGGGAAAAAACTTACAGATTACCGTCCCAGACAACAGCCCCTCCGCGCGAACAGGAAAGGAGTCCAGGGGCCGGAAACGGAGCCGGAAGACAAAAGAGAGAGTGGAGGACAGCCGCTGCTTTTTTTAAAGGGAGAGACCACGCCCCAATGGGCTGGTAACTCAGCGGCGATTGGCTGAAGGAGCTGAAGGAACTCCCACAGCACATGTGTGTAGAAACTACCACATTTAATTTATTTATGGGTTTTTTTCTTGGTTTTTTTGAGGTAGGGTTTCTCTGTGTAACATCTCTGTCTGTCCTGGAGCTCACTTTGTAGACCAGGCTGGCCTCAAACTCACAGTGATCTGGCTGCCTCTGCCTCCTGAGTGCTGGGATTAAAGGTGTGTGCCAAGCCCAGCTGCTATTTCTTAAAGATAAACTAATCATATGCTTGAATTCTGACTAGTATGGGTTTATTTTTGCATTTTAAAATTATTTTTAAGTCTGTGCTTTTCTGTGTAACATCTGCAGGTGTTTGGAGAGGCATCACAAACTCTGGGAAGTAGAGTTACAGGCAGTTGTGTACCGCCTGATGTGAGCCTTGTAATGGTTGTTGTGCCTCTTTAGGAGGCAAGCCACGCCCACTCCTCCCATCCACTGAGTCAGGCAGGGCTCCTTCCTGCTTTCAGCCTTACTCTCTCTCCTTTCTGTCTCCCTCTTGGAGAGGCAGCTTCCATCTCTCCCTTTTCTCTCTCTCTCTCTCTCTCTCTCTCTCTCTCTCTCTCTCTCTCTCTCCTTCTCTGCTCTTCTTCCCTTCTCCCCTCCCTTCCATAACTGCTACATTCATGGCTGTCTCGCCAGTGTAGCAGAAATGCTGACTGGATGGGCAAATATTGCCGGAAGGATCAGGATCCGTGCTTCTCGGAGTTGAGTCCTGGGCTGTCCCTTGGCAACCAGTTGTGGTGTAATGCTACCTGAGTTGCCATTTGTACTGACTCGACCTGACTGTACTTGGTGCTATATGTCTGTCTTTTCCCTTGTCTGTGTGTTCTTTGTGATCCTTGCATATTGCTAACAGATCAGACTATTCCAGGCAGTTGTGGATACAAACAAGACTGCTGAGGACATTTTTGAGTTTTGCACCCCTATTCATTAAAGCCTTTAAAGAAATAGCCAGTTCTGGAAATAGGAAAGTCATCGTTAAAATAATTCCTTAATGATGTGGAGCAAAAGGAGTTGCTCTTATCAGGAGAAACCTTAGAAGCCTTCTGTAGGAAAACAGCTACAGCAACACTAGATGTTTGCCTGAGAATTACGTGCAGGAGGCCTATGCAGCCTTCATTATGACCAGAACAAACCTAGGCTAAATTACAACATCTGACCCTGAGAGTCGGGGAGGGAAGAAAGTTGAGATTTATGGTATGAAACCAGATTCAGACAAGTTTGAGATCATGTCTAAAATTTTCTAGCAGAAAGTTTTCCCAGGAAGATAGTGGCCTTCTCCTCTCACTCCCCAAGATATTCTGAGCACAAGGTCACTTAGCCCTGCCAGCCGCCTGGTACAGACTGGGCGAAAGTCCTTGTGCCCAAGTCAAAGCATTTTCAAAGATTCTTTTTGTAAACTATTCTATGCTCTTTTTTTTATGATCTGATGATGTATGCCTTTGCCAAGTTCTTTGTTTGTAATAATATAAAAACCTCACACTGAATAAGTAAAACACAGCAGCATTTTCAAAATACATTGAGAGTGGCTGTCTGTCAAATTCCTCCGCCGTATCCTGAAATCTTCCGTCCTTCGCCCTGATTCCCTCACGGTCTGAGTGGTTCCCCTGAGCCGGTCCGTAGCAGGTGGCGCCCGAACTTGAAGGACAGGTAATCTTTCTCTTTTCTTTCTTTTTTCATTTATTAGTTTTCAGGAACGGCTCTTACCAGAGATCTGCAGTCTCGTCGGTAAAGGATCACCGATCAAGAAGTAAGAAATCTGAGGAATCATGGGGCAATCTATGAGAGATGCCTTATCAGCATTAGTCCAAGGAATGGCTTATGCTGCAGCAATGAAGGGTTGGAAATTCAGCGCCAATATTGAAAAGACATATGAAGGAGGTGTAAGAGACACCTCATCTCTCACTTGTTATAATTGTGGGAAACCTGGGCACATGCAGAAAGACTGCAGGAGGCCCAGGGAAGCAGGGCAAAAAGGAGCACGGCAAAAAGGAGCAGGGCAAAGGGGAACTCCCGGACTTTGTCCCCGATGCAAAAAGGGAAAGCACTGGAAGAATGAATGTAAATCTAAGTTCCATAAGGATGGAACGCTCTTAGATAAGAATAAAAATAAACATAAAAATAGAAATAAAAACCAGGCAAATATAAAGCAAAAAGTCTAAAATTATGATCAGAGAAAAGTTAACAGGGAATTTAAAAAGGCATTAGCAGCTAAGGACACTTTCTGTGCCTCTTTTCTTTTCTGAGTTAAGTTCTTCACTGTGATAACACTCAAGATTTCTTCCGCTGGCCAGCAGTTTCTTCTCTTAACTCTTTCCTGTCCTAATACTGCTTATAAAAAGTTTTAAATTATACCAACTTGTAACTTTAAAAAAACATTAATTTTAGAATAAATGTTAAAGATGCATTAGGCTTCCATATTATCTAAAAACTAAAAAGGGCAAAAAGGCTAAAATAATAACAATAGTAAATAAAAATAATAAAAAGGGGTTTGTCTAAAAGTGTCTGGCTTTATCAATGAAACAAAGATTGAGAAAGGAGTCAAACCTAAAAATTACAAAAGGTATATAAAATGTCATAAAAGGTAATAAGAGGCCAAAAGAAGTTTGCTGTAATTTCTTATATCTGAATGTTTAATGGTCAATTCTGGTTTTGAAGGGCTCTGTTTGTCTTGTGAAAAGGGTCATGGTTATTTCTTTTATGCATGCTTGTGTAGCTTTATGATATTAAAAAATATATGAGGTGAGTATACTCAACAGAGTAAGGGTCTCAAAAATTCTGTCCTATGAACATCATATGATTTTGCTACATTTTGCCAAAAACTTCCTGAGCAAAATTGATTTGGGTATATTTTTCTTTAATAATGTAGTCATTGATTAATTGTTTATGCAAAAATAAATAATGCCTTCTCCACATTCAGCAAAGAAATTATATTTAAGATTCGTCTTTTTTCTAAGCAAAGACTTTCTAATATCTTGACAGTTATTCTTTGCAGTAGAATATTCAAATGTTCTGACTCATACAATTTTTGAGAATTTTTATGTCTTAAAAATAAAACACAAATGCTTATAAAATGTTTCATATTGTTAATATTTAGGTTTTAGCCTCATTGTCTTTGCTAAAAATGATTAATTTACAGGTTTACTCTAACAAAAATAAGTATATAATTTTGGTTTGTTAAAAATATAAGTTAATAAAAATAATAAAGTTTGCCTAATCAGAGATACCTGGACAGCCCTAAATGCTTCAAAAATCTATACAAAATGACATTTAAAATAAAGTTTGAAAGGCTTATATTGGACAGAAACTCTAAGACCCTAACAGTGATCCAAGGTCTCCAGAGAAGATTATGGGACACCACGATGTCTCCACCTGGATAACAACAATGCTGACCACTGGGTAAGATGACCCCCAGTGCAACACCTGCTGTCAGGACCTGGTCCAGACCATGGACTACAGCAGGAGGAAATAGTCCTCAGGTAAGCTGGGGATCCTGTGACCAAAGCAGGGGAAAATAGTTCCCAGGTAAATGGGAATCCTACGACTAAAGTAGGGACGATTAATTGCTTTTCCTATAAGTAAAAGGAAAGCGTCTGCTGTTAAAGCAGGATTCATTAATAGCTCTCTTTGTAAATAGAGAGAAGGCAACCGTGGCAAAGCGGGGGTAATTGCTTTGCCCTGATAATGAAGGGAGAATAGCCGCTATCAAAGCGGGAGATTTATTGCTCATTCCATAAACAAGGAATGAGTAAAAAACAGTTTCACAAGTCGATGAAATGAAAGTAAAAGGAAATTTTTTGCCATTGCACCCTGGCTCACCATTTCAGGGAGTCTCTCAATGTCATTGTGGGAAAAGAGGGGAGAGACCTAGACTTTGCATTTAAGCAAGGGATCCTTAAGGGAAAGGAAAAATCAGTTAAGGAATCAGAGCCAGGAACTTTAAATCCTGATGCTCCAGAGTTTATCATACATGAATTGCCTAAAGCAACACCAGGTAGTGCTGGCCTTGATTTGGCTAGCTCAAAAGATATGATTCTTTCTAAATGGGATGGCATTGCCTCAGTACCCACATCAATGAAAGGAACATTGTTGCCACAAACTGTGGGACTTATTATAGGAAGAAGTTCCAACTATCAAAAGAATTTTAAGGTTGTGTCAGGTGTCATAGATGCAGACATAGAAAATGACATTAAGGTCATGGTGAAACCATTATCTGAAACTATTCAGATCCACAAGGGACAAAGAATTGCTCAACTATTACTGCTACTTTATGTTAATTTACCTAATAAAGTTTTGAGGAATAAATGAGGGCAAGGGCAGTTTGGATCCTTAAGGGAGGGGTCAAGTCAATTTGGAAGTTAATTAGAGGCTGTCTGGAGGATCTGCATTACAGTAAAGCGGTAGAAAATGGACAGGCAGCGCTGGAAATGTTGCAAGAGGAAAGATCAAAAAAGTCAGAAAAGACAAGCAGTAAAAGGAATCATCAGGAATGGGGAAAGTTATACCCGGACCTTTCTGAGTTAAAAGAGTCAGATAAGCAACTGCAAGCAATAGTAAGCAAATTTGAAAAGGCAAGACTGAGAAAAAGGATGAGAAAAAAGGAGAAAGGAGGTTTAAAAGCGCTGACGCTTTGCCCCATAACACCCTCCACCCCTCCACCTTATGTGGGAGGAGGTCAGGGCAGCTCCGAAAGCATATTTTATCTAAGCGTTTAGAAAGAGGTGAGAACTGAGCTGCGATCAGCATACCCAGTGTTTCAAAGTCCGCAAGAAAATAGGTACAAAAAGGATAAAATCATAAATTATCTAGGAGCATGAGTTTGTGAAAAGCAAACTATTCTACAAAAGGTAAAATTGAGAAAAAATAATTTAAAGATCTTAAATGATTTTCAAAAGTTGTTAGGTGATATAAATTGGCTTAGATGTTAATTGAAGTTGCCAAATTATGAATTAAAGCCCTTATATAATATTTAAATGGAGATTCTGCTTTGAATTCTCCAAGGCAATTGACCAATGAAGCACATGATGCATTGAAAAAAGTGGAAAATAGATTACAAGATGCCTTTCTGCAGAGGATTCAAGAGGGCCAAGACATTGTTTTGTGCATTCTGCCTTCATATCACCAGCCTACAGGATTGTTATGGCAAAACTGGTCATTGTTTTGGATTTATTCCAAAATATCTCCAGCCAAAGCTCTTAAGCATTATCCTACTGTTATGGCAACTTTAGCCCTGAAAGGGATTCAGCAGTGTTTACGATATTTTGGAACTGCCCCCACCTCCATTACAGTGCCTTATTCCAGCCATCAAGTTAAGATCTTATGTGCTACAATAGATGATTGGGCTATTTTGCAATATGGTTTTGATGGCAACATAGATAATCATTATTCCAGACATCCACTGTTAGGATTTTTTAAGGAGCATCCTGTAATATTTTCTAAAGTAACATTATCACAGCCTATTTCCATGGCCCCAACTGTATTTACAGACGAATCTAAGACAGGCTGTGGAATGTAAAGCTTGCCCTTTTGCATTTAATCTAATATCAGATTCGACATATATTGCTAATACCCTCAGAATTTTAGAAGTAGCTGGACCTATTAAAAGTTCCAGCCCAGTGTGCCTTTTATTTCAGCAATTGCAACATTTAATTTGGCAGAGAAGAAATTGTTTTTATGTTCAGTACGTGAGAGCCCATACAGCTCTGCCAGGACCTTTGAGTGAAGAAAAATGGAATATATATATTCATGAGTTCTACCTTGGAGAAGACGAGAGCTTTTCATAAAGCTTTTCATGTCAATGCTAAAGCATTATAACAAAAATTTCATCTCTCTCTCGAGCAGATGCTTGACAGATAATTTTGCTCATCAACATCCACCCAGCACTGGAATAAATCCATGGGTTCTACTCCCTCTAAAAATCTGACAAATGGATGTAACACATATACTCTCCTTTGGAAAGTTATGCTATATGCATATGACTGTTGATACTTTTCCATAGTTGCCTCAGCACACACAGGAGAAGCTATTAAGGATGTTATTCAATATCTCACTTTATGTTTTCAAATCATGGGAATGCCTTTTACAGATAAAGACAAATAATGGGCCTAAAAGTTTTAAATGTATTAACTTCTGTTCCTAGTATAAATTTGTCTCTACAGGTTTCTCTCTGGTTGGCAGACACAAACAAGCATTAATTGCTGCCTACAACCTGCTCTAGATGACTGTGGACCATGGACTTGCTGAAAACTGATGTGGACCAGTCTAACCGATATGAATGCCCCCTGGCTCTTCAACAAAGTCCACGAACCAAATGTTCTTAAAATTTTCTCTTCCTGACTAGCATTTCACCTTTGTTAACCCTTGACAACGTCGCCCCAAAGTCAGCTGGAAGCAGTTAAAAGAATACATCGTCCAATTATCCCTGATTAAAATGCTAAGTCAAAAGAGATATACTAAAAATCTGTAATTATAAGAAACAATTTGTCCAAAGTTAACAAAGCCAGCTCATGATTGAGCTGACCCTTAGAACCAAGAGGATTGGGGAAATATAGGACCCTTACCCCTTATTCTCAAAGGGACAGAAGAAATTCCTTAGCAGGATGTTTTCCATAATAATGTTAACAATTATTAACCAATTATAATGATAACTTCTTTACAGTCATAATGGTCCTACTTATGTTTCTAAAGTTTTTGAAACTTTTTGTGCACAATGACACATTGTACATACTACAGGCATCCCATATAGCCCTCAGGGCCAGGTAATTATTAAAAGAGCACATCAAACATTAAAATTACAGATTGAAAAGTTTCAGAGAGCACATGAATATTTTGCTCCTCATCATTTATTATCACATACCTTATTTGTATTAAATCATTTAAATACTAATGATAAAGAATTGACACCTGCAATGGTGCATTGGACCTGTGAGTTTAACTCTATCCTGCCAAAAGTCCTATGGAAAGATCTGCTATCTGGCCAATGGAGAGGACCAGATGTTCTGATAACATCGGGGCGAGGGTATGCTTATGTATTTCCACAGGATGCCGACTCCCCAATCTGGATACCAGACAGGCTCGTCCAGCCGACGCCAGGAGAGGCAGCGAAAAAAGAGGAAGCTGCAGAGACAGACGAGATATCTGACGTGTCAAATGAGGAAATGAGAGCAACTCCGTCACAGGCTCCAGAAATCACCTGGACGAAAATCAAATGCCTTGTCAAGGAAGCTGAAAGTCTGCTTATTCAGCAGGGATAACCCCTAAAACCCAGCCTGTACTTTCTTGCTTTTTTAGCTTTGATGTCTGCACCCCCTACAGTACAGGGAATGGCTTATTGGGCCTATGTTCCTAATCCCCCGATTTTGCAACCTGTTGGTTGGCTAGACCAAGAGCCCATCAGGATTTTAACCAATGATACTAAGAGACTGGGAGGTGCTCAGGACTCTGACGCAAGAATTAGTTCGTCCTCGTTAATAACCTTTGAGGGACATTCTGATTCCTTGCCTATTTGCATTACACTCTCTGAAAAGGTACCAAAAATTTACTTGAGTTCAGGCTATGGAACTTTTCTTACTGACAGCCCAGATAAGGAAAATATTGGTAAGAGATGGATTTGGGAAATTCAGATGCAGACCTTAGGAGAATCCAATTATAAAGAAAAGTTTGAACAGGTCTCATCTATGCCTATTGAACCATGTATTCAAAAATATCGGGATAAGGATCAATTTTGGGATTCAGCTATTAATAAGTTCCCTACATGGCTAACTTGTGGCTTTCCAAATACAGCCAGTAAATATCAGCCTAAAGATTCCTCTTATGAAATTTGGGATTATTCTATATCTTCAAGTCAACAGTATTCTTATGAAAATCATATAAACACTCATCAGGAGAAATTTCATCACTATAATACGTAGGAGTAGGAGAGCCCTTGCGAAGATGGTTTTCTCCAGGCTTTGTGGAGCCTACATGGTTTGCTAAAGAAGGAAATGTTACTAGAAAACATTCTGACCTATATATGTGTTTCTGGACAAAAGACCTAATCATACTAAGTCTGAGCCCATAGGACTCAGGGATGTATTTCTTATCCTAATGCATTATTATTAGCTCAGCCTGCTTTTGTTAATATTACCAAAGTAAGTCCTATCAAGTTGTTTGTCATTCCTGTAAACTTACTAATTGCATTACTTCAGCTGAACCAAAAGATTTAAATGTTTTGCTTGTTGTTAGACGCACACCTTTTGTTATCTGGTGTAACCTAGGAGGTTTGTGGCTACACTTATTTTAGGCATAACTTTTGCTGTAGCTACAACAGCTTTAATTCAAGAGATTCATATTGCTCATTATGTAAATACATTAAATAAGAACATTACATCTTCATTACTGAGACAGGCAGCAATTGACAATGAATTGGAAGCAAAAATTAATGTATCAAAAGAAGTGGTCCTTGTTCTTGGACAGGACATTGCTAATTTGAAAACTACCTTATCCACACGATGTCATGGAAGCTTTAAAGCAATTTGTGTCACACCACTGACTTATAATTATTCAGAGCCATGGGACAAGGTGAAGGCACATTTACAGAATGTTTGGCGAGATAATAACATCACATATGATTTAACTGCATTACAGAAAGATATTTCTGCTATTAACCAAGCTCATTTACAAATAGGAAGTCTGCAAGATTTGGCCAATGAAATTGAGTCAGGAATTAAGGCTTTGAATCCATTAAATTGGGTGCAGTATTTTGTCCTCACTGGAGTAGTCATTTTATTAGTACTGTTGGTGATTTTTTTGTTCCCTTGTCTCCTTAAGTGTCTTTTCAAGTCAGTGGCCCAAGTGAAACAGGATGTGTTCGAGTTGCATTTTAAAAATAAAAAAATGGGGACCTGCTACATCCACGGCTGTCTCGCCAGTGTAGCAGAAATGCTGACTGGATGGGCAAATATTGCCGGAAGGATCAGGATCCGCGCTTCTCGGAGTTGAGTCCTGGGCTGTCCCTTGGCAACCAGTTGTGGTGTAATGCTACCTGAGTTGCCATTTGTACTGACTCGACCTGACTGTACTTGGTGCTATATGTCTGTCTTTTCCCTTGTCTGTGTGTTCTTTGTGATCCTTGCATATTGCTAACAGATCAGACTATTCCAGGCAGTTGTGGATACAAACAAGACTGCTGAGGACATTTTTGAGTTTTGCACCCCTATTCATTAAAGCCTTTAAAGAAATAGCCAGTTCTGGAAATAGGAAAGTCATCGTTAAAATAATTCCTTAATGATGTGGAGCAAAAGGAGTTGCTCTTATCAGGAGAAACCTTAGAAGCCTTCTGTAGGAAAACAGCTACAGCAACACTAGATGTTTGCCTGAGAATTACGTGCAGGAGGCCTATGCAGCCTTCATTATGACCAGAACAAACCTAGGCTAAATTACAACATCTGACCCTGAGAGTCGGGGAGGGAAGAAAGTTGAGATTTATGGTATGAAACCAGATTCAGACAAGTTTGAGATCATGTCTAAAATTTTCTAGCAGAAAGTTTTCCCAGGAAGATAGTGGCCTTCTCCTCTCACTCCCCAAGATATTCTGAGCACAAGGTCACTTAGCCCTGCCAGCCGCCTGGTACAGACTGGGCGAAAGTCCTTGTGCCCAAGTCAAAGCATTTTCAAAGATTCTTTTTGTAAACTATTCTATGCTCTTTTTTTTATGATCTGATGATGTATGCCTTTGCCAAGTTCTTTGTTTGTAATAATATAAAAACCTCACACTGAATAAGTAAAACACAGCAGCATTTTCAAAATACATTGAGAGTGGCTGTCTGTCAAATTCCTCCGCCGTATCCTGAAATCTTCCGTCCTTCGCCCTGATTCCCTCACGGTCTGAGTGGCTCCCCTGAGCCGGTCCGTAGCACATAACCACTAAATAGATATCCAGCCTCCCTCTGCATGGCAGGCCTATCCCTGTCTCTCGCCCACCACCACCGCCATGTGTCTCCCTGTCCTGGGCCAGACACAGCTTGGGGACCTGCAGCCTTCCCTGCCTGGGACTGGCTGCTCTCAGGGACCGCTGCCACTGCTTGGGGACCTGTAGCATTTCTGCTGCCTGCTGCCGCCGGGGATCCTGCTGCATTTTTAATTTTTCCATTTCAGGCGCTAGGAGTTGAACTGGATCCTCTTGAAGAGTAGTATGTGCTCTTACCCACCGAATCATGCATCCCTCTAGCCCTGTTTTGCTTTGTTGTTGTAGTTGTTTAAGATTTATTTAAAGTCAGGCATGGTGGCACACGCCTTTAATCATAGGTCTTGAGAGGCAAAGACAGGTAGATCTCTGTGAGTTGAAGGCCAGCCTGCAGTGAGTGAAAATTAGGAATGAAGAGAGAACGGGGCCAGGTTTCATTGCTGCTTTAATAATGGTATTTCATTGGTTTGCATCAACAAGGAAAAACCATGCCCTAGTAATGACACTCAAGCTCCATTTATCAGGGTAAGCAGTCTGGGCTACTCTGAATGGTTCCCTTGGCCTTTGCTATCCTTTGACTTCCCTCCAAGCTGACCTATCCAGCCCTCACCAGAAGGCTTCTCTATTAAAACCCAGGCCTTCTTGAACAAATTCACCTCCCTGCCACCAGATCTAGGTAATTATCCTTCCAGTGATCACTGGTTAATAAATATGACTAAGTGGTTATCTGCTTTGGGGCAGCTTCATAGGTTGTAAGTCTGTCTTCATGCAAATATGCGGACCAGAAGGCCAACTTCAGTTCATACATAACAGTATGCATGTATTTTTGCTGATGCTTCACTTTGGTAGCCGTGCTATAAATTGGGCTCTGCGGAAACAAGTGATACTGAAACAAGGTGACTACAGGGTCCTTTGTTTTACTGAAACAAAGTAACCACAGAGTAGTTACTGTAGTGGGAACGGCAGGAAGCACGTAATTTCTGAGTAAAGACAGGCAATAACATCGTGCTCCTCCTTTCTGTTGAAGAATTATAATTGTCTATATCTGAGACATGCACCCCTATCTCCCCTTCCCTCAGTCAGAGCAGATAAACGGCAAGTTGTGAGAACTAAGATGACTCTGGATGGGCCACAGACACTAGGCAGTGATTGAGCAGCAGAGGAGGTCTCATTGTAAAGATGACCGGAAGAGATGAAAGACTTGATGAGAAGAAAAAGGTAATTTTGTCAGTCGTATACTAAATGTCACATTGTTTCCCTTTAATTTTTTTTTTCGAGACAGGGATTTCTCTGTAGCTTCAAGCCTGTCCTGGAACTAGCTCTTGTAGACCAGGCTGGCCTCGATTTCGCAGAGATCCATCTGCCTCTGTCTCCTGAGTGCTGGGATTAAAGGTGAGTGCTGGAATTAAAGACATGCACCTACACCGCCAAGCTACTTATTTTTTTCTTAGAGACAGGGTTTCTCTGTAGCTTTGGAGCCAGTCCTGGAACTCACTCTGTAGATCAGACTGGCCTTGAACTCAAGATCCATCCTTTTCTGCCTCCCAAGTGCTCAGAATAAAGGCTTGTGCTACGACTTTCCAGCTAAATATCACTCTTAACAGTTCCTATCCTGATCATGGTTGAAGTTACTGTCTATGGGATTTAGGCAAGTCTGTATTATAGTCACAGAGCAATCCTTGCCTGAGTGGTTCACTATTCCCTAGACTGTCAGAGATGTAGTTGTACTTGGGTGTGTCTATAGGTTTGAGGTGGAAGGAGTAGATGTCACCTCTGATGAAATGACTGGATATCTTTATCATCATAAACTTAGTTTGATCTCTAGGTTCAGAACCAGAGACTTCCTTACAAGGAATTAAGATTTTCACGTGGAGCTATCAAGCCAGCAGATGGAGTAGCAGCTCTTCATGTGCCTTTGGGCTCACCTTGGCTGGTATGGTTGGTGATGTAAGGTCCAGCTCAGACCATAGAAGACAAGGCAAAGAATAAAAAATGACTGCATCAGATTGCCATAGGGCTGTTGTCCTGTTTGCAGACTTCACTAACATATGATCCTGGGGAGGTTGTCTTCATGGGCCTCTCTAGAATTACTATAGAAGCAATTGTAAGGACCTGTGTTTGTTTGTCTAAAGTGACTGCAGCCATAAGAGAAGGGAAAGTGTAGAAATGACAGAACTGAGACCTGGGCAGAAGAGGAGTTGGCCTGATCCCCTGATCCCTGGAAAAACTGAGGAGCACTCAGGTATAAATCTAGTGACTTTTAGTTGGAAAGGACATTGTATGACACTATTCCTGGGTGGGGGGGACAAGTATCTACCACACCAGATAGGAAATAATGACAATCCAAAGTACTAAATCACCAAAATCCAACTTGGTTAGCACTGAAGTTTGTGTTTTGTTTTCATATTGCTTTTATGTTTATTTTGCTTTGTTCACATGAATACTTTCCCTGCATTGATGATATTGTATCACATGCAAGCCTGTTAGATCTCCTGAAATTGTGGATGCCTGTGAGCCACCATATGGGTGCTGGGAATCAAACCCAGGTCCCCTGCAAAAGCACCAAGTGCTGTTAACCTCTGAGCCATCTATCGAGACAGAATTAAAGAGTTTCATTGGGGTTCCTTACAGAAATATGGATGAGGGATTACTTACAGAAGCAGAAATGACTCAAAGACATCTACATCACCAAAGTCCACCTTAGCATGGGTGACAGCTCACAGAAACAGAAAACCTGGAGCACAGCACACAGCCTGCAGGAGCACAGTGCACAGCCTGCAGGAGCACAGTGCACAGCCTGAAGGAGCACAGCGCACACCCTGCAAGAACTCCACAGATTGGAGAGTTTCCTCTCCGGGTGCTCAGCTGCTCTGAGGTTCTTACAGGCAGCTCAGCTTCTCTCTGCTTCTTCTGAACTGTTTGGATTTTGCCTCTTCTAAGCAGTGTTCTATTTTACATTCTATATCTTCAGAAATTGTCTTCCAAGATGAAAGGTTTTAACCTTGGAGGAACTGCTACACAGCAAAGATGAGTTTCCATCTGCCAAAGTTGCTCCTCCCAGAATTACAGGCAACAGAAGTTCCCTTATTAAAATCTATAAACTGCTTAAGAAACTGTCTTTGGAAAAAAAACAAACCAAGCATTCCTAGGTAGTGGTGGCACACCTTTAATCCCATCACTTGGGAAGCAGAGGCAGGCATATCTCTGTGAGTTCAAGTTCAGCCTGATCTACAGAGTAAGTTATATGACAGCCAGGACTACACAGAGAAACCCTGTCCCAGAAAAAGGAAGGAAGGAAGGAAGGAAGGAAGGAAGGAAGGAAGGAAGGAAGGAAAGAAGGAAGGAAGGAAGGAAGGAAGGATTTGGGCTAGTAGATTTAAGTATACACCAAATAGCTGAACATATGGAAGATAGCAGCTCATAATAAATACTAAGGATTTGGATGGTGCCTTTCCAGCCTCAGGATGTAGTGCAATGAGAAGTTCTCCCCTGACTTCCCATAATATCAGCATAGAGGAGGAGAAATGAATAAGCTGCTCTTCTATCTGTACCAGGGCATGTGCTTTGTTCCACATGACTTGCTTTATTGAAAGAGCCTCAACCAGGACAGCCATGGTGGCACACACCTTTAATCCCAGCTCTCGGGATGCAGAAGCAGTTGCATCTCTGAGTTCAAGATCTACTGATGTGGGAGTCCCCTCTTATGCTGTGAATATGTTTTATTGCCATTGGTTAATAAAGGAACCCTGTCTGGAAATAAACTCTGTCTCCACGAAAAGAAGCAAAAAGCCCTAAACTCAGAAGTAGGGCTAAACTGGGGGACTCAGCAGAGAGAGTCATAACCCAAGGACTAACAATTACAGATTGTCCTGGAAGCCAGAGAGAAGGTGCTCCGGTATCCAGGCTGGTCCTTGCTCAGTCTGAAAGTCTCTCTGTAGAGAGAATGGTGAGGGTGCTTGAGTTTTAGCAGCAGAGCAGGTGGAACATTGGGGATCCAAACTTGTCTGGCAAGTCTCTTGGCTACAGGCCTCCTTGGATGCAGAACGGCTTTGTAGAGAAGAAAGGTTATAGGAACAAGGAGGCTGCTGCTCTTGATGAAAAAGTCAGAAGGAAAGAAAATGAGACTAACGGGTTGACGAGAGCTGTCTGAGTAAGGAAAAATGTTAGTGACTCTGCTCCATGCTTCAGAACCTGAGCTCTGTAAGAGACAACATGTACACACGAGCTGTCCCCACAGGTAGGAGCACACATAGACACACAGGGTCACCCCAGGTAGGAGCACACATAGACACACAGGGTCACCACAGGTAGGAGCACACATATCAGGGTCATCCAAAGGGTACTTTAGAAGGACTGACCTTGTAAATAATCCTGTTCTGATATTCCTGGATCAAGAAGTAGGACCTGGGTCTGCGAGGTCCTTAGCCAGTAAGAGGCCCTGCTCCTGTTTGAGGAGATCCATCCTGAGGGGTAATTGTGTGCCTGCCCAGCTGGTCAAACGCCCTGGGAATGTAGTACAGGCCCCCTCCAAATCCCTAAACATTTCTGACCATTCAGTGGGGCATCTCCCCGGCTACTGGCGTTCTCTATTTACCCCATTCCATCTTGCTCCCAAGTACCCCTTTCCATCTCAGGGGTCCTAGGATCCCCCAACTCAGCCTGCTTTGGGAATGAGGGTCTGGGGAGCCAGTGGTGAGTGCTCCTAAGGCAGGGGCTTCTTTGTTCCACACCACCCTGCCCCCTCCAAGCCCACCTTTTTGTCTGTGAGGTCCTGCGCCAGCAAGAGGCCCTGCTCATGTACTGAGGAGATCCATCAAGAGGGTTAAGTATGTGCCCACCAGGCCTGCTGGACACTCTGGGAATGGAGTGCACGCCCCCTCCAATTCCCTAAACGTTTCTGGCCATTCAGTGGGGCGTCTCTCTGGCTACTTGCTTTCTCTATTTACCCCATCCCATCTTGCCCCCAAGAACTCCTTTCCATCTACGGGTCCTTAGATTCACCATCACAGCCTGCTTCAGGGCAGAGGGGATCTGAGAGACAACTCCAGTGCTGAGGGGACCTAAGAGAGGGCAGATCAAGAAACCCCCCCCCCCCAAGTACACAGTCACCACAGCAAAGATTGGACCAAGATGCAAAGACTCTTCTGGCTGCATCTGAAGGAAGAAATGGGCAGACGCCAATGCAAGAATTCCTCCAACAGCCTGAAAAGCAACATGATAACATCAGAATCCAGTAATCATGGAACAGGAAGATTTGAACACCCTAATCCAGAAGAAGTAGAAGAAATCGACTTTAAATGTAACATTATGAAAATAATAGAGACCCTTAAACAGGAAGTGAAAAACTCCCTTAAAGAGAGATGGAAGAGATGACAAACAAAAAGTTAGAAGAAATTAATAAATTCCTCAAAGATCCAAGAATATCAAAAAAAAAACCCCACTCAAACAGGTGAAGGAAACAATTCAAGACTAGAAGAACAAAATAGAGGTAATAAAGAAAACACAAAGTGAGAGATGGCTGGATATGGAAAATCTGGGTAAATGAACAGGAACTGCAGAGACAAGTATAACCAACAGAATACAAGAGATAGAAGAAAGAATCTCAGGCTCTGAAGGTACTATAGAGAAAATAGACTCATTGATCAAAGAAAACATCGAATCCAACAAATTCTTAACACAAAACATCCAGGAAATCTGGGACACCATGAAAAGACCAAACCTAAGAATAATAGGGGTAGAAGAAGGAGAAGAATTACTACTCAAAGGCTCAGAAAATATATTCACCAAAATTATAGAAGAAAACTTTCCCAACCTAAAGAAGGATATTCCTATGAAGGTACAAGAAGTATACAGAACACCAAATAGACTGGAACAAAAAAATCCACTTGCCATATAATCAAAATACAAAACATACAGAATAAAGAACAAATATTAAGAGATGCAAAGGAAAAAGGTAAAGTAACATATAAAGGTAAATCTATCAGAATTACACCTGACTTCTCTATGGAAATCAAAAACCCAGAAGGTTCTGGAAAGATGTGCTGCAGACACTAAGAGACCATGGATGCAAGCCCAGACTACTATACCCAGCCAAGATTTCTTTCACCTTCAATGGAGAAAACAAGATATTCCAGGACAAAAACAGATTTAAACAATATGTAGCTACAAACTCAGCCTTACAGAAAGTACTAGAAGGAAAACCACAACCCAAGGAAGCAAACAACACCCATAATAACACAGACATCTGACAACCTTCCACCAGCACAATTCAAAGAAGGGAAACACACAAACACTACAACCAAAAAATAAATAAATAACTGGAGTTAACAACCACTGGTCATTAATGTCACTTATATCAATAGACTCAATTCACCTATAAAAAGGCACAGGTTAAGAGAATGGATACAAAAACAGGATCCAGCATTCTGCTGTATACAAGAAACACACCTCAACCTCAAAGACAGACATTACCTCAGAGTAAAGGGTTGGGAAAAGGTTTTTCAATCAAATGGACCTAAAAAACAAGCGGGTGTGCCTATACTAATATCTAACAAAATTTATTTCAAACTAAAATCAATCAGAAGAGATGGAGAAGGACACTTTATACTCATAAAGGAACAATTCATCAAGACGAAGTCTCAATTCTGAATATCTATGCCCCTAATATAAAAGCACCCATATATGTAAAAGAAACATTACTCAAAGCACACATCAAACCCCACACACTAATAGTAGGAGATTACAACACACCTCTTTCACCAATGGACAGGTCAACCAGACAGAAACTTAACAGAGAAATAAGAGAACTAACAGATGTAATGAATCAAATGAACTTAACAGACATCTATAGAACATTCCACCCAAATAGGAAAGAATATACCTTCTTCTCAGCATCTCATGAAACCTTCTCGAAAATTGATCACATTCCTCAGTAACAAAGGAAACATCCACAGGTACAAAAAAATTGCAGTAACCACCTGTGTCTTATCAGATCACCATGGAATAAAGTTAGAATTCAACAACAATACCACCCCCAGAAAACCTACAAACTCATGGAAACTGAACAGTCAGCTACTGAACCACCCCTGGGTCAAGGAAGAACTAAAGAAAGAAATTAAAGTCTTCCTTAAATTCAACGAAAATGAAGACACAACATACCCAAATCTATGAAAGCAGTGCTAAGAGGAAAGTTCATAGCACTAAGTGCCCAATTAAAGAAAACAAAGAAAACTCACATTACAGACTTAACAGCACACCTGAAAGCTCTAGGGAAAAAAGAAGCAGACTCACTCAGGAGGAGTAGAAGACTGGAAATAATCAAACTGAGGCCTGAAATCAACAAAATAGAAACACAGAAAACAATCCAAAGAATCAATGAAACAAAGAGCTGGTTCTTGGAGAAAATCAACAAGATTAACAAACCCCTATCCAAACTAATCAAATGTCAGAGATAGAACACGCAAATTAACAAGATCAGAAATGAAAAGGGGGTCATAACAACAGACATTGAGGAAATTCACAGAATCATTAGATCTTACTACAAAAGACTGTACTCCACAAAATTGAAAAATGTAAAAGAAATGGACAGTTTTTAAAATAGATACCATATACCAAAATTAAATCAAGACCAGGTGAGCAATTTAAATAAACCTATAAGTCACAAGGAAATAGATGCTGCCATCAAAACCCCCCCCAACCAAAAAAAGCCCAGGGCCAGATGGTTTTAATGCAGAATTCTCCCAGAGCTTCCAAGAAGAGTTAATACCTATACTCCTTGATGTGTTCCACATAATAGAAACAGAAGAGTCATTGACAAACTCTTTTTATGAAGCTGCAGTTACCCTGATACCAAAACCACACCAAGACTCAACCAAGAAAGAGAATTATAGACCAGTCTCACTCATAAAGATCATTGCAAAAATTCTCATTAAAATACTGGAAAACCCCACTTCTAGGAGAGGGCCATCGGAGAGGTGAGTTTGCTTCTGGCCGGAGGCATGGGCCCGGCGAGGAGGAGCTTGGACTTTCCCCGACCCCATAGACTCCCAGGTCACCCTGCAGTGCTGGCTCCACCCTGCTAAGCTCTCCCGCCTGCCATCCCAGCTTCCACCCAGGTACAAATTCCTATATTTCTACCTTCCCCCTGGGACCATAAAATTTCCCCAGCTCAGCTGCCTTGCGCTCTGGGCCTGGGCTGTAGGCGCATCCCGGAAGGAGGGAGTACCTGTGCTTTAATAGCCTGCCTGAGGAAAGGTGGGCATTCTATCAGTGAAGTCCCTGCCCAGCAAGGACTTCAGTACCAGAAGATCCAATAGAGAGCATTTGAAGAAAGAGATGGGCAGACGCCAAGGCAAGACCTTGTCCAACAATATGAAAAACAACATGAAAACACCAGATCCCAACGACCCTACAACAGAAAGACTTGAACACCTTAATCCAGAAGAAGTGGAAAAAAGTGCCATTATGAAAGCAATAAAGTCCCTTAAACAGGATATGAATAACTCCCTTAAAGAATTGGATGAGAAGTATAGCAAAAAGTTTGAAGAAATGAGTATAGAAATGGATGAGAAATACAACAAAAAGTTTGAAGAAATAAGTAAATCCGTGAATGATACCCTAAGAAACCAAGAAAAAACAATTAAACAGGTAAAAGAAACAGTTCAAGAATTGAAAAATGAAATAGAGGCAATGAAGAAAACACAAACAGAGAACCAGCTGGATATGGAAAACCTAGGTAAACGAACAGAGACTACAGAATCAAGCATAACCAATAGAATACAAGAGATAGAAGAAAGAATCTCAGATTCTGAAGATACCATAGAGAAAATAAATGCTCGGGTCAAAGAAAACAGCAAATCCAACAAATTCTCTTCACAAAACATTCAAGAAATCTGGGACACAATAAAAAAACCAAATCTAAGAATAATAGGGATTGAAGAAGGAAAAGAACTGCAGATCTAAGTCCCAGAAAATATATTCAACAAAATTATAGAAGAAAACTTTCCCAATCTAAAGAATGATATTCCTATGAAGGTTCAAGAAGCATACAGAACACAGAATAGACTGGATCAAAAAAAAATCCCTTCGCCATATAATAATCAAAACACAAAACATACAGATTAAAGAAAGAATATTAAGAGCTGCAAAGGAGAAAGGTCAAGTAACTTATAAAGGTAAACCAATCAGAATTACAACGGACTTCTCTATGGAAACCATGAAAGCCAGAAGGTCCTGGATAGAGGTACTGCAGAAACTAAGAGACCATGGATGTAAACCCAGACTTCTATACCCAGCCAAGCTATCGTTCACTATCAACGGAGAAAACAAAATATTCCAGGATAAAAATAAATTTAAACAATTCGTAGCCACAAATCCAGCCTTACAGAAAGTAATAGAAGGAAAATCACAACCCAAGGATTCCAACATTGCCATCACTGCTTACAATAACCCAGACATCTAGTGATCCTTCACAACCACAACTCAAAGAAGAGAAACACACAAACTCTACTACAACCACACACACAAAAAAATAATAACCGGAATCAACAACCACTGGTCATTAATATCACTTAATATCAATGGACTCAACTCACCTATAAAAAGACACAGACTAAGAGATTGGATACGAAAACAGGATCCAACATTCTGCTGTTTACAAGAAACACACCTCAACCACAAAGATAGACATCTACTCAGAGTAAAGGGTTGGGAAAAAGTTTTCCAAGCAAACAGACCTAAGAAACAAGCGGGTGTGGCCATTCTAATATCTAACAAAATTGACTTCAAACTAAAATCAACCAGAAGGGATGCAGATGGACATTTCATACTCATGACAGGAACAATTCATCAGGAGGAAGTCTCAATCCTGAATATATCTATGCCCCTAATATAAAAGCACCCACTTATGTAAAAGAAAAACTTTTAGAACTCAAGACAGTCATCAAACCACAGACACTAATAGTAGGAGACTTCAACACACCTCTCTCACCAATGGACAGGTCAATCAAACAGAAACTCAAGAGAGAAATAAGAGAATTAATAGAGGTAATGAATCAAATGGACTTAACAGATATCTATAGAACAGTCCACCCAAACAGGAAAGAATATACCTTCTCTACAGCTCATGGAACCTTCTCCAAAATTGACCACATACTCAGTAACAAAGCAAACTTCCACAGATACAAAAAAAATATTAGTAACCACCTGTGTCTTGTCGGATCACCACGGAATAAAGTTAGAATTCAATAACAATTCGAACACCAGAAAGCCTACAAATGCGTGGAAGTTGAACAGTCAACTACCGAATCACCCCTAGGTCAAGGAAGAAATAAAGAAAGAAATTAAAGTCTTCCTTGAATTTAATGAAAATAAAGACACAACATACTCAAACCTATGGGACACAATGAAAGCAGTGCTAAGAGGAAAGTTCATAGCACTAAGTGCCCAATTAAAGAAAACGGAGAAAGCACATATTGGAGACTTAACAGCACACCTGAAAGCTCTGGAAAAAAAGAAGCAGACTCTCCCAGGAGGAGTAGAAGACTGGAAATAATCAAACTGAGGGCTGAAATCAAAAAAATAGAAACACAGAAAACAATTCAAAAAATCAACGAAACAAAAAGTTGGTTTTTGGAGAAAATCAACAAGATTGACAAACCCCTAGCCAAACTAATTAAATGGCAGAGAGAGAACATGCAAATTAATAAGATCAGAAATGAAAAGGGGGACATAACCACAGACACAGAGGAAATTCAGAGAATCATTAGATCTTACTACGAAAGTTTCTATGCCACAAAGTTGGAAAATGTACAAGAAATGGATTGGTTTTTAGATAAATACCATTTACCAAAGTTAAATCAAGACCAGGTGAACAATCTAAATAGACTTGTTAGTTGCGAAGAATTGGAAGCTGTTATCAAAAATCTCCCGACCAAAAAAAGCCCAGGGCCTGATGGTTCCAATGCAGAATTCTACCAGAACTTCCAAGAAGAGCTGATACCTATACTCCTTAAGGTATTTCACAATATAGAAACAGAAGAGTCATTGCCAAACTCTTTTTATGAAGTTACAGTTACCCTGATACCAAAACCACACAAGACACAACCAAGAAAGAGAATTACAGACCAATCTCACTCATGAACATCGACGCAAAAATTCTCAATAAAATACTGGCAAACCGTATCCAAGAACACATTAGAAAAATTATCCATTATGATCAAGTAGGCTTCATTCCAGAGATGCAGGGCTGGTTCAACATACGCAAATCTATCAATGTAATCCATCATATAAATAAACTGAAAAAAACCCATATGATCATCTCGTTAGATGCTGAAAAAGCATTTGACAAAATACAACATCCCTTTATGATAAAGGTGTTGAAGAGATTGGGGATACAAGGATCATACCTAAATATAATAAAAGCAATTTACAGCAAGCCGACAGCTAACATCAAACTGAACGGAGAGAAACTCAAAGCCATTCCATTGAAATCAGGAACAAGACAAGGCTGTCCACTCTCCCCATACCTCTTTAATATAGTGCTAGAAGTTCTAGCAATAGCAACAAGACAACCTAAGGGGATCAAGGGTATTCGAATTGGAAAGGAAGAAGTTAAACTCGTTATTTGCAGACAATATGATAGTATACGTGAGCGACCCCAAAAACTCTACCAAAGAACTCCTACAGCTGATAAACACCTTTAGTAATGTGGCGGGATATGAGATCAACTCCAAAAAATCGGTTGCCCTCCTATACACAAAGGATAAAGAAGGAGAGAGGAAAATCAGAGAAACATCACCTTTCACGATAGCCACAAATAGCATAAAATATCTTGGGATAACTCTGATCAAGGAAGTGAAAGACCTATTTGACAAGAACTTTAAGTCTTTGAAGAAACAAATTGAGGAGGATACCAGAAAATGGAAAGATCTCCCCTACTCTTGGATTGGGAGGATCAACATAGTAAAAATGGCAATTCTACCAAGAGCAATCTATAGATTCAATGCAATCCCCATCAAAATCCCATCAAACTTCTTCACAGAACTTGAGAGAATAATAATTAATTTTATATGGAAAAACGAAAAACCCAAGATAGCCAAAACAATCTTATATAATAAAGGAACTTCTGGAGGTATAACCATCCCTGACTTCAAACTGTATTACACAGCTACAGTACTGAAAACAACTTGGTACTGGCATAAGAACAGAGAAGTTGACCTATGGAATCGAATAGAAGACCCAGATATTAACCCACAAACCTATGAACACTTGATTTTCGACAAAGGGGCTAAAGGTAT
The DNA here is from genome assembly GCF_982192425.1 of Myodes glareolus. Lineage (NCBI taxonomy): Eukaryota > Metazoa > Chordata > Mammalia > Rodentia > Cricetidae > Myodes > Myodes glareolus. Next base: position 50,411,804 of record NC_142038.1, read on the forward strand.
ACAATGGAAGAAGGATAGCATCTTTAACAAATGGTGCTGGCATAACTGGATGTCAACCTGTAGAAGAATGAAAGTAGATCCATATCTATCACCATGCACAAAACTCAAGTCCAAATGGATTAAAGACCTCAACATTAATCTGACCACTTTGAACCTGATAGAAGAGAAAGTGGGAAGTAGTCTACAAGACATGGGCACAGGAGACCACTTCGTAGGTAGAACACCAGTAGCACAGACAATAAGAGAATCAATGAATAAATGGAATCTCCAGAAACTGAGAAGCTTCTGTAAAGCAAAGGACACTGTCAGTAAGACAAAAAGTCTACCTTCCGACTGAGAGAAGATCTTCACCAACCCCTCATCAGACAAAGGTCTGATCTCCAAAATATACAAAGAACTCAAGAAACTAGACACTAAAACTTTAATTAACCCAATTAAAAAATGGGGTACTGAACTGAACAGAGAATTCTCAACAGAAGCTCTTCGAATGGCCAAAAGACACTTAACGTCATGCTCAACCTCCTTAGCGATCAGGGAAATGCAAATCAAAGCAACTATGAGATACCGTTTTACACCAGTCAGATTAGGTAAAGTTAAAAACACCAATGATAGCCTATACTGGAGAGGATGTGGAGAGAGGGGAACTCTCACCCATTGTTGGTGGGAATGCAAACTTGTGCAGCCACTGTGGAAATCAGTATGGTGATTTCTCAGGAAACTAGGAGTCAACCTCCCTCAAGACCCAGCAATTCCACTCTTGGGAGTATACCCCAGAGATGCCCTATCATACCACAAAAGCATTTGTTCAACTATGTTCATAGCAGCACTATTTGTAATAGCCAGAACCTGGAAACAACCTAGGTGCCCCTCAGTAGAAGAATGGTTAAAGAAGGTGTGGAACATATACACATTAGAGTTTTACTCAGCGGTAAAAAACAATGACATCTTGAATTTTGCATGCAAGCGGATGGAAATAGAAAACGCTTTACTGAGTGAGGTAAGCCAGACCCAAAAAGAGGAATATGGTATGTATTCACTCATAAGTGGATTCTAGCCATAATTAAAGGTCTTTGAGCCTATTATTCGTGATCCTAGAGAAGCTAAATAAGAGGGTGAACTTGAAGAAAATCATGTAGTTATCCTCCTGGAGATTGGAAATAGACAAGAGTGCCAGGTAACCTCGGGTGCATTGGGGGGTGGGAGGGTTGTTGGAAGGGGAGAGGGTTAGAGAGAAGGGAGTAGGGGAGGAATGGGGGAAGCTCGGGGGACTGGGATGGGGGGAGGGAGGAAGGATGGTTATGAGATCAGGGAAGAATATATCTCAACTAAGGGAGTCATTTTAGGGTTTACAAGAGACTTGATTATAAATGGGATCCCAGGTCCAAGGAGAGATCCCCAGATTGTTCCCTGGACAGAGGAGAGGGTGCCTGAACCGGCCTTGGCTCATAACCATACTGATGAATATTTTGCTCATCACCATAGACCCTTCATCTGGCGATGGATGGAGATAGAGACAGACCCACATTGGAGCACTGGACTTAACTCCCTAGGTCCAAACGAGAAGCAGAAGGAAAGACAACGTGAGCAAAGAAGGCAAGACCAGAGGGAACCTTCATCCGATGATGGATGGCGATACAGATGGAGACCCACATTGGAGCACCGGACTGAGCCCCCCAAGGTCCAAATGAGGAGCAGAAGGACGAAGAACATGAAAAAGGAAATCAGGACCGCGAGGGATGCGATCACCCACTGATACAAGGGGACTGATCTAATGAGAGTTCACCAAGGCCAGTTGGGACTGAACGAGCATCTGATCCAACCAGATTCTCTGAATGTGGCAGGATTCTGTGAATGTGGCTGGCCCGGAGTCTTTCTGAAAAGCCATTGACAATGACACTGGGACTTGTTTCCTCTGCATATACTGGATTTTTGGGATCCAGTCTGTTTGCATACTCACCTTCCTGGACCTGGAGGGAGGGGGGAGGAACTTGAGCTTCCCACAGGGCAGGAAACCCTGACTGCTCTTAGGGATGGAGAGGGAGGAGGAGAGGGAGTGGGGGGAGTGGAAGGGTGTTGGGAGGAGGGGCGGAAATGGAAACTTTTATAATTTAATAAACTTTGAAAAAAAATTTAAAAAAATACTGGAAAATCGAATCCAAGAACACATCAAAAAATTATCCATTATGATCAAGTAGGTTTCATCCCAGAGATGCAGGGCTGGTTTAACATATGAAAATCTATCAATGTAATCCATTATACAAATAAATTGAAAGAAAAATCCATATGATCATTTCATTAGATGCCAAAAAAAGCATTTGACAAACACCCCTTTATGATAAAAGTCTTGAAGAGATTAGGGATACGAGAATTATATCTAAATATAATAAAAAGCAATATAGAGCAAGACAGTAGCTAACATCAAATTAAATGGAAAGAAACTCAAAGTGATTCCACTAAAATCAGGAACAAGACAAGGCTGTCTATCCTCTCCATATCTCTTCAGTGTTTTTGATCTTGGCCATTCTTACAGGTGTAAGATGGAATCTCAGAGTTGTTTTGATTTACATTTCTCTGATGACTAAGGATGTTGAACATTTCCTTAAGTGTCTTTCAGCCATTTTAGATTCCTCTATTGAGAGTTCTCTGTTTAGGTCTGTACTCCGTTTTTTTTAGTTAGATTATGTGATCTTTTGGTGTCCAATTTCTTGAGTTCTTTGTATATTTTAGAGATCAGACCTCTGTCTGATGTGGGGTTAGTGAAGATCTCTTCCCATTCTGGAGGCTGTCGTTTTGTCTTGTTGACCATGTCCTTTGCTTTACAGAAGCTTTTCAGTTTCACAAGGTTCCATTTATTAATTGCTTCTCTCAGTGTCTGTACTGCTGGGGTTCTATTTAGGAAGTGGTTCTCTGTGCTAATGTGTTCAAGTGTACTTCCCACTTTCTCTTCTATAAGGTTCAGTGTGGGTGGCTTTATGTTGAGGTCTTGATCCATTTGGAATTGAGTTTTGTGCATGGTGATAGATATGGGTCTATTTTCATTTTTCTACATGTTGATATCCAGTTATGCCAGCACCACTTGTTAAATATGCTTTCTTTTTTCCATTTGATATTTTTTGCTTCTTTATCAAAGATCAGGTGTTCAAAGATGTGTGGATTGATATTCGGGTCTTCTATTCAGTTCCATTCGTCCTCCTGTCTGTTCTTCTGCCAATACCAGGATGTTTTCAGTACTGTAGCTCTGTAGTAGAATTTGAAATCAGAAATTGTGATGCCTCCAGAACTTCTTTTATTGCACAGGATTGTTTTGGCTATCCTAGGATCTTTGCTTTTCCAAATGAACTTGGGTGCCATTCTTTCAAGGTCTTTGAAGAATTTTGCTGGGATTTTGATTGTCATTGCATTGAATCTGTAGATTGCTTTTGGTAAGATTGCCATTTTTACTGTGTTAATTCTGTCTACCCAAGAGCAGGGAAGTTCTTTCCACTTTCTGGTCTTTTCTTCAATTTCTTTCTTCAAAGATTTAAAGTTCTTGTCATACAAGTCTTCCACTTGTTTGGTTAGAGTTACTCCTACTTGTGGTTATTATGAAGGGTGTTGATTCTCTGATTTCTTCTCCAGCCCTTTTATCAACTGTATACAGAGGGCTACTGATTTTTTTGAGTTAATCTTGTATCCTTCTGATGGTGTTTATGAGTTGTAGAAGTTCCTTGATAGAATTTTTGTGATCACTTATGTAAACTATCATATCATCAGCAAACAATGAGAGCTTCTTCTTTTTCAATTTATATCCTCTTGATCTCCCTTCGGTGTCTTATTGCTCTAGCTATGACCTCAAGAACTATATTGAATAGAAATGAAAAGAGTGAACAACCTTGTCTTGTTCCTAATTTCAATGGAGTCGTTGGGAGTTTCTCTCCATTTCGTTTGATGTTGACTGTTGGCTAGATGTATATTGCCTTAATTATGTTTAGGTATGTTCCTTGTATCCCTGCTCTCTCCAAGACCTTTATCATGAAGGGATGTTGTATTTTGTCAAAAGTTTTTTTGGCATCTAATGAGATGATCATGTGTTTTTTATTTTTCAGTATTATTTTTTATATGGTGGATTACATTGACAGATTTTTCATATGTTAAACCATCCCTGCATCTGTGAGATGAAGCTGACTTGGTCATGGTGGATGATGGTTCTGATATGTTCTTTGATTTGATTTGCCAGTATTTTATTTAGTATTTTTGCATCAATGTTCATGAATGAGATTGGTCTGTAATTCTCTTTCTTAGTAATGTTTCTCTGTGGTTTGGGTATCAGGGTAATTGTAACCTCATAAAAAGTGTTTGTCAATGTTCCTTCTATTTCTATTGTGTGGAATAATTGGAGGAATATTGGTATTAGTTCTTCTTTGAAAGTCTTATAGAATTCTGAGGCAGTCAGCTTTTCATCAACACCATTTAAGTGTTTCATGGCAAGACCTCTTAAAAGAGCTGCATGGTTTTACAGCTAAAGCTGAGTCAGGAAGCCTCTCTTAAATGAGATGCATTGCCTGTAGCAAACAGAGTCCAGCTGAGAAAATGCTGCTATCAATAAACTGTGCTTAACTCTATTCTTTTTTTTTCTAGAATTATTTCCCAAGCTCTCTCAGGTTTTATGTGGATGCAGTTGTCCACATGGGTGCCATTTGTTGTTGAGGTTTCTGTCCTGCCTGGTCCCCATAATCTTTAAGTCCCAAAGAAATCACACAGAGGTCTATATTAAGTATAAACCAATTGGCCCATTAGCTCAGGCTTCTTATTAAGTTTTATAACTTTTATTAACTCATTATTCTTGTCTATGTTAGCCACGTGGTTCAGTACCTTATTCAGCGTGGCAGTCACATCTTGCTTCTTCTGTGGCTGGGTCACATCTGCAGACTAGGACTTCTTTCTCCCCAGGATTCTTCTGTTCTCATCGGCCTGCCTCTACTTCCTGTCTGGTTGTCCCGCCTATATTTTCTGCCTGGCTACTGGCCAATCAGCGTTTATTTAAAATGTAATTGACAGAATACCGACCATTGTCCCACACCAACTATGTTCACAGCAGCATTATTTGTAATAGCCAGAACTTGGAAGCAACATAGATGTCCCTCAACTGAAGAACTGATAAGAAAGTATGGCACATTTACACATTAGAGTACTACTCAGTGGGAAAAAAAACCAATGACATCATGAATTTTGCATGCAAATGGATAGAATTAGAAAACACAATCCTGAGTGAGGTAACCCAGACCAAAAAAATGGATATGTTATGTGCTCACTCATAAGTGGATACTAGCCATAAACAAAGGACACTGAGCCTATAGTTCATGATCCTAGAGAAGCTAAGTAATAAGGTGAACCCAAAGAAAAACATATATAGACCCACCTGGGAAATGGAAAGAGACAAGATTGCCTGACAAAATTGGGAGCATGGAGGTGGGGGTAGAAGGAAAGGGAGAAGAGAAGGATTGAGGAGAACTTAAGGGAATGGGATAGTCGAGATGGAGGAAAGACAGATATGAGAGCAAGGAAAGAGATATCTTGATTGAGGAAGCAGTTATGGCGTTAACAAAAAACTTGGCCCTAGAAAAATTCCCAGGAATCCACAAGGATGACCCCAGCTAAGACCCTAAGCAATAGAGGAGAGGGTGCCTGAACACTGGCCTTGCCCTGTAGTCAGACTGATGATTATCATATATATATTTGTATATGTATTATGTATACAATATTCTGTCTGTGTGTATGTCTGCAGGCCAGAAGAGGGCACCAGACCTCATTACAGATGGTTGTGAGTCACCATGTGGCTGCGGGGAATTGAACTCAGGACCTTTGGAAGAGCAGGCAATGCTCTTAACACTGAGCCATCTCTTCAGCCCCCCTGGTGATTATCTTTAATATCACCATAGAACCTTTATCCAACAACAGATGGAAACAGAGGCAGAGAACCACATTGGAGCACTGGACTGAGCTCCCAAGGTCCAGTTGAAGAGTGGAAGGAGTGAAAATATGAGCAAGGAGGTCAAGACCTTGAGGGGTTCACCCACTGAGACAGTTTGCCTGAGCTAATGGAAGCTCACCAACTCCAACTGGACTGGGAGTGAATGAGCATGGAATCAAACTAGTCCCTCTGAATGTGGTTGACAGTTGGGGCAGACTAAGGGGCCACTGACAGCGTCACTGGGATTTGTCTCAACTGCATGTCCTGGCTTTTTGGGATCCTGTTCTCTTTGGATGTATGCCTTGCTCAACCTAGATGTAGTAGGGAGGGCCTTGGACTTGCCACAGGGCAGGGTGCCTTGTCATCTCTTAGGATTGGAGGGGGAGGAGTGGGAGGGTATGGAAAGGGAGTGGGAGGAGGGGAGTGGGAATTTAGATTGCTTTTTTAAGTAATAAAATAAAGAAAACTGTAAAAAAAAAAAAAGAATTATGCTTCTTGCTTCTAGCAAACAGAGCCTACCCGAGAAAATGCTGCTACCAAAAAGCCATGCTTAATTCTGTTCCTTGGTGTCTAGAATTCCTTTGTAAGCTTACTCAGGTCTTATGTGGATATAGTTGCCCATGTTGTTGCTCCAATTTGTTGGTGGAGGTTGCTGGTTCATTCCCAGATGCTCAGCCCCGAAATAACTACACAGAAACTACTTTATTTGCAATACTGTTTGGTCAATAGCTCAAGCATATTTCTAGCTAGCTCTCATATCCTAAACTAATGCATCGCCATTAATTTGTGTATTGCTACATGGCTGTGGCTTACCAGATAAAGTTCAATCCAGTGTCTGTCTCTGGTGGAGCTACAAGGCTTCTCTCTGACTCCTCCTTCTTTCTCCCAGCATACAGTTTGGTTTTCCTGCCTAGCTCTATTTTGCTAAGCCACTGGCCAAAACAGATTTGTTCATTAACCAATAAAAACAACACATAGACAGAAGGACTTCTTACACTAGAAACTCAAAGCAATCACACTGAAATCAGGAACAAGACAAGGTTGTATACTCTCTCTCCATATCTATTCAATATAGTATATGAGGTTCTAGCTAGGGCAATAAGACAACACAAGGAGATCAAGGGGATAGAAACCAGGAAAATAAGAAGTCAAACTCTCACTATTTGCTGATGATATGATAGTTTACATAAGCAATCCCAAAAATTCTACCAAAGAACTTCTACAACTCATAAACACTTTCAGTAACATAGCAAGATACAAGATTAACGCGAAAAAAATCAGTAGCCCTCCTATATACAGATGATAAATGGGCTGAGAAAGAAATCAGGGAAATATCACCCTTCACAATAGCCACAAATAACATAAAGTATCTTGGAGTAGCTCTAATCAAACAAGTAGCAGACCTGTATGACAAGAACTTTAAATCTTTGAAGAAGAAAATTGAAGTAGACACCAGAAAAATGGAAAGATCTCCCATGTTCTTGGGTAGGTAAAATAAACGCAGTAAAAATGGAAATCTTACCAAAAGCAATCTACAGATTCAATGCAATGCCTAGCAAAAGTTCTTCGCAGACCTCAAAAGAACAATACTCAACTTCATATGGAAAAGCAAAAGACTCAGGGTAGCCAAAACAATCCTGTGCAATAAAGGAACTTCTGGAGGCATCACAATCCCTGACTTCAGTCTTAATTTGTACAGGTATCCCCATAATGGACACAACTTCTAATGCCTAATTACAGAATCAGCCTTTAACTAAAATCAGTTACCCATTGAATTCCTGAATATATATCTTTAGTGTGGTGCACATTAATTTACCAAACTCTACAAAATGAAACAAATATATTTGACAAATTTCATTTATTTATTTTTTATTGATATTTATTGAGCTCTACATTTTTCTCTGCTCTCCTCCCCTGTCACTCCCCTCTCCCCTTCAACCCTCCCACAAGGTCCCCATGTTTCCAATTTTCTCAGGAGATCTTGTCTTTTTATACTTTCTACTTCCCATATAGATTAGATCTATGTAAGTCTCTCTTAGTGTTCTCATTGTTAGAAATTTCATTTATTTGAGTACCTTTGGGGTTAGTTCCTGCAGGTAATGGAGTTTGGTTATGCAAAGAATAAATAGAACATTTCCTTATAATTTCTTTGGCTTCTTGCCAAGTGAAATTTTGAGGCTTCTAGCACATTTCCTATTAATAGCTAGTCAATTTCATCATTGCCTTATGCCAAAGGACTGGTATACCTATATGGGATCAGATATATGTTATACACAATATATGATTTATATTTCTGATTACTTGTTATAATTGAATAAATAACAAAGTTACTTCTGAATCATCTGGAACAAGTTTAGTGGTTTCAACATGTGAAATGACTTTTTTGCATATTGAGAATCAGTAACTGTATTAAGTGATTCTGGAAAATCTAATGATACCATAAGAATAACATATAATTCTGATTGATTTTTAAACTTAATCATAAGAACTTAGAGCCAATTTACTTATTTTTCTTGACTTATATATAACCTGACTTTCCTGATTTACTTGCATCAGTATAGAATATAGGAGCTCCAGAAATTGTTGTTCCCTTTATTATATAAGGGGAGAATCTAATTATTAGATTACTAACTGCTAATAATTAGTTATAATTTTATAAAATGAAGTCTCTACTTTGGGGATATTTGTTGCTAATCTCTCCCAAGAAATTACTACAAGCTGTTAATGTTCATTTTCTGCTTATATTGAAGAAATTTCAGCATTAGTAAACGATATGACAATTTCTGCTGGGTCTCTTCCTGTTAATTGATGAAGTCTCAATTTTCCTTGCAGAATCCATTCAGGAAACTTTTCTACATATGTCTTTAATTTTTTATCTGTTTTGTGCTAAAAATATGCATTCTAAGTTATTATCTTCTCTCTGCATCAGAATTTCTATGGGAGAATGAGTAGAACATAGACCAACTAGGATGCAAACAAGCTCTGGATCCAAGCAATCTACATGTACATTCTGTAATTTCTTTTTTACCAGAGCCAGTTCTCTCAACTGGTAATTTTCCTGGACTATTTCCAAGAAAATTCTTATCACCTTATAAAATTTGGAATAAATCTACTTAGTTCTTGAGTAGTTAATCCAGTTGTGAGCCATGGCCAGTTAATATCGCCCAGCAGTTTTTTAAAATCATTAAGCATCAAACTTTTTTTTTATTTGCAATACTGTTTGGCCAATAACTTAAGCATATTTCTAGCTAGCTCTTATATCCTAAGCTAACCCATCTCCATTAATCTGTACATCACCATGAGGTTGTGGCCTACTTGCAAAGTTTCAGTGGGCTCCAGCAGATGCATCTGTCTTCTGTAGTGATTTCATGGCTTCTGTCTGACTCTGCCTACTTTCTCTCTATATATAGCTCTTCCAGCCTGGCTGTACTCTGTTATGCCTTTGACTAAAAGCAGCTTCTTTATTAACCAATAAAAGCACCACATATACAGAAGGGCTTCCCACACCATGATATAGAGTAAACACTGCAGGGTATATAAATATCCAAAGTTATTTGTGTTTTACTATAGGACACATTTATGTTCATTTTTGCTATAATCATAATATCTAGAAAATTGATACAACCTGGGTATCCATCAACTGTCAGATGATGAAAAACTCAAATGTTTTTCTAAGGTATCTTTATCTGAATCAGCCAGTAAGATATCATCCATATAATGTCAAGTTATAAATTGAGGAAACTGTTTACGGTGGTGGCGCACGCCTTTAATCCCAGCACTCAGGAGGCAGAGGCAGGCGGATCTCTGTGAGTTCAAGGCCAGCCTGGTCTACAAGAGCTAGTTCCAGGACAGGCACCAAAAACTACAGAGAAACCCTGTCTCAAAAATCAAAAAAAAAACAAATTATTTCTAATGACTGATGTAAAAATATTGATAGAATGTGGGGCTGTTTACATTCTTTTTGAAAGAATTTTCCAATGGAACCTTTTAACAGGTTGGAAATTATTATATGTAGGTTCTATGAAGGCAAATGTTCCTCTATCCTCTTTTTGTAAAGGTATAGTAAAAAAAACAGTCATTTAAAACAATCACTGTAATAGACCACCATTTAGGTAATAGAGAAGGCAAGGGAATTCCAGGCTATAAAGAACCCATTGGCTGAATCACCTTATTTATATCTCTCAGATCTGTTACTATTCTCCATTTTCCAGATTTCTTTTTAATGACAAAAGAGAATTCCAAGGACTGGTTGATTCCTCAATATGTTGAACATTTAGCTGCTCATATACCAGTTGTTCTAGTTCTTGTAAATTTTCTGATGTCAAAGGCCATTGTTCCACCAACACAGGTTTGTCAGTTAATCATTTTAAAGGTAGGACTGTTGGTACCTTTGAAAGATCAACAACTGTTGATCTCTGCTTATGTGCAACCCAAACAGCCTGTGACGGTTCTTGATAATACCATTAAATATGTTTCTCAGAAGCATTCTTTATTTTTTGGTTTGTTTCTAAGATTGAAGGAATCTTAATCTCTGTTTTCCATTGCTACAGTCAAACATGTCCCCATAAATTCATTGCTGTGTTATGCACATATGGTTTTAATTTTCCTATCTGTCCTTCGGGTCCTATGCATGTGACCTACCTTGTACCTTTTTTTCCTGAGGAAACGTTCTAACACCTAAAAACTGAATATTTATCTCCTAAAGAGGCCAATCTGGGTGCCAAGACTTTGGTGAAGTTATTTTTATATCTGCACCTGTGTCTAATAATCCTTTCATTTTAAAGCCATGTATTAGTATTTTTAGTTTTCGTCTCTTATCATTTATAGCAGTTATCCAAAATACATGGCCAAAGCAAAATTTTTGGTTTCTCTTGCAATTTTTGCTTTATCTCCTAAAACTGTTCTGTTCTTGATCACATCCAGAGCAGTATGGATTTTAACAACAGGCATTAGGTCTTTTAATTGTTCTGTGGATGAGTTTCTTCAATGCTGACAGGCGAAGATGGAATCAAATTCGATATTGAGGCCTCTGAGAGACGCACTAAGACATTTCCCAATGGCAAAGGTTTATCTTGCCTGCCCCTTGTCGATCTGTATTCATTAGTCCTATACTGGCCTTTGCCACACCTGCATACACTAAAAGGCTTCGGCCTTCTGTTTGAATTATCTCTAGAAAAAGAACATTATTTCTAGGAATGCCTTGCCTATGATCCTTTTTTTTAAAGATGGCCGTATTTACCACAATTAAAATATCTGATATTTTAATTTTTCTTAAAAATTTTCAAAATCACTTCTCCTATCAAAGTAGCATTGTAAGTGTGAGGTCCAATATCAGCTGTATTTCAGATTCATCCATCTATGGGTGCTGATCTTGCCTGTGAGGACATAATCACACCTTGGCATTCTGAATTATCATTTCCAAAAGCCAAATATTCAATTAATAGTTGTCTAACTTAGGATCTGATATTATTCTATTTACAGCTAAAGTCAATCTTTGCCAAAAAAAAATCAGTGAAGACTTCTTTTAGGCCTTGTGCAATTTTAGTAAATGATTCCATCCTCTTCAATGATTCATCAACCTTGTCCCAAACATTCAAAGCTGCTGTATATCACAGGGCCAAGGTGTGATCATCAAATCCAAACTGTTTTGCAAATCAGCATATTGGCCTTCACCAAGAAACTGATCTTGGAAAATATTAACACCTCTAGCTCTATTCTGTTGTAGCTTCCTCTTTCCACCATATTCTCCACTGTAACTGAGGACCAGATTCCAATAATGCTCTGTAGCTAAATCTTTAGAGTCTTTGAAAAAGTTCTGTTCTGAGTTGCCCATGAATTTACCATCTGCTTCACACAGGATGAGTTCATACCCATATGAAACCATCACTTCCTTAAATTGCCTCAAATCTAACATTTCTACAGGATTCTCATTAGTTTCTATGTAGCCTTGGAGGTGCCTAGTGTCTGGTGATCATTCTTGTATGGATACTGGGTAAACTAAGGTTGGTTCTCTAATGACCTTGAGCCACTTCTCTTCAGCTTCATCATACAATGGTGCAGTAAGTTCTGCTCTAAATTTCTCTGTCCCTGTGTGAATCGTTTTCTTAGTCTTACTAGTAGGTCTTTCTGAGGTTTGTATTTTATCAGTCAGTTTTTCATGTATGGCACAGTCATCAATCCACTTTTTAATGACAGAATATGAACTGCCAAACTGATAATAATTATAATCAACATTACTTCAATCCCACCTAAGTTGTTAATCCCTTCATTTATTTTTTTCCATTTTCAAGCCATATATTGTAGAAATATACAAAGTCTAACTACCTGCATTGTAATAATGTTTCTCATTCTTGACATGGGAAAGATTTGTTCTAAAGATTTATTTATTTATTATGTATACAACATTCAGCCTCCATGTATGCCCACACACCAGAGGAGGGCGCCAAATCTCATTACAGATGGTTGTGAGCCACCTTGTGGTTGCTGGGGATTGAACTCAGGACCTCTGGAAGAGCAGCCAGTGCTCTTAACCACTGAGCCATCTCTCCAGCCCCAGGAAAGATTTATGTGTGTGTGTGTGTGTGTGTGTGTGTGTGTGTGTGTGTGTGTGTGTGTATAATGTGATGAAGTTACAACTCATTTTTCAGGACAGATAGACATGTCCAGAATTTATACCCTTTCTAACCTTTGGACAGAGACATGGTTTTTACTCAGGTACCCTATATAACAGTGAACATGAAAATGGCTTGCTGGAAAGGGCTAGAAAAGCCATTAATGACATTTCTACCACTCTCTCTTTTAACGTGCCACAATTACAGTCAATAGGTTACCAGATCGCTGGGGATTTCAAGACCCTAGGAGGACAAATATATAGGGCCCAACATTTATCAACTATACTCAAAGATCCTGTTGCCTATTCCCATAAAATTCCAGCCTTGTGCTCTGTATCTGATGTGATTGGTAGGATGTTTAGATTTGACTACACTTGCTTCCTCACATGTAACTTATTCCACCGGGTAATGGGATGCTTTCAGCTTTTTGTATTCATCATATTGGCCCCTTTGGGATGAAAACTCCTTATGATCATTTTGAGCTTGTTTAACAAACTTCATTTCAGGAAGAACCAAATGACAGAGACTCCTATCTCACCAGAAGGAACAGATTATCTTGATTCTGGCAGACACGTCTGTGCAAACTGTGATTGGAGAACCTTCTTCTGGAGATGTTTCCTCTCTATGGAGACATAGTGACACCACATGCCAGCAATGTTGTGTTCTGTATTCTTGGTGATACTCCACTAAGAAACTGTCATTTTTGCCAGAGGAGATGATCAGTATACACTGGTATCATACCCATTATGGATCCCTCCAGCGACTCACTATTAGCCTACAGAGAAGTGAAAAACAACACTGGAAACTAATTATGAAGCCCCCTGGACTCTTAGATGTTCTCATTAAGAAAAAAAAAAAAGTACTTGGAGAAGAGTGGCGGAAGTGCCGTTGGCAACGGCAGTCATGGAGCACGGCAAGGAACCCCCGGTCCGCGCGGCTGGCGCTGGAGACCAAGGGCCTGAGAATTTCTCCACGTCACAATGGGTTCCCTACCGGCCAGCTACGACTGCTGCCGCCTCTTCAGCTGCATCCTTCTCTACACTGTGATCCAGAAACGCGCAGTCCTTGACTGAGGGCGTTGAGGCAGAGGCAGCTGGACCAAGCTGAGGCTGATCTGGAACCTGATGTTGTTAAGCAACAAGAGGCTTTAGCAGCTGCTCATTTGAGAATGCAGGAAGGTCTAAATGGCCAAGGTGAAAATCCTGAGGAAAAACCAAGGCAGCTTGAAGAAGGGAAAGGAGGCAGAAGATTGAAATGTGGGACAGCATGCAAGAAGGCAGAAGTTACCGAAGAAATACAGGAAGGCCTCAGGAAGAAGATGATGCTGGGCTTTCTACTTCATCTGTCACCTCCAACGGAAAATCTGACAAAAAGCCTTTGCGGGGAAGTGGTTAGAACCCTCTGACTGGTGAAGTGAGTAGAACCAGCTCCTGGAGACCTGGACTCAGAGACGCATCAACTGGTGGGTGCAGCTAGGGCTCTCGTTAGTGTCACCTGACATTAGCAAAGTGAACCCTTAACCCTCAACTCAATTGTCTTAAACACACCTTCACAGTGACTGGCCAAGGAGAGGTGGCCATTCTTAATGACCTGTATTTTAAGGGCTTTGGTCAGTATGAGATAGAGACATTGCCGTTGGGTCACACTCTACATAGAGACAAGGCAGCCATTAATTTCATGGCTGCTTGCTAGCTAGTAGGTTGAAGGCCTCTTGCTATTTAGCAGACTTTGTGAAGGAGGCCAAGTGGTGACTTTTTGGTGTAGAAGTCCTTACTAATCGGACAGTCTCGGTGACAGGATGCGTTGAACGATGTCTTCCTTATAAACGGTGAGCCCACCCGTGAGGATTACTGATGTACACAGTTGATCAGATTTGCTTCTGTATATTTATGATTATGTACAGAACTTTGTGAAGAAAGAAAGAAAGAAAGAAAGAAAGAAAGAAAGAAAGAAAGAAAGAAAGAAAGGAGAAAAAGTTAAATACTTAAAAAGTTTTTTTAAGAAAAAAACAAAAAAACAAAACTGGTCCACAGCCACAACCCCCATTCTCTTACTTGATCTGATCAAGCTGGGATGATGCTCCGCTATGATTGGCTCAGCTTGGAGTCCTACAGCTCTAACCCTACTTTGACCTCCCTTGTTTAAAAGTAATCACATTGCCTTTAATTTCTAAATGTGCTTTTTCAGCTTGGCCTGTATCAAACCTGAGGTACAAACCTGGGGATGTACGTCCATGTCATAGGGATCCTTCCTTACACAGCAAGTTTCTGTGGTCCAGCACCAGACATTTAGTCCATATTGTTCTAGCCAATTTGTTCAACAATTGTGTGTTCCATTGCCTAACTAAGGTTTATCTCTTCACGTTTGCTCGCCTACCAGTGATTGGAATGTCAGGGTTTCTCTGTGTAGTCCTGGCTGCCCTGAAACTCACTTCATAGACCAGGCTCACCTTGAACTCACAGAGACCTGCCTGCCTTGGTCTCCCAAGTGCTGGAATTAAACGTGTGTGCCACCATGCCCAGTTGATGTCAAGAATTCTTTTTTTGCTACAGAAATTTTCTTTTTTTAAAAAAAAAAAAGAAAACAATCTTTTTTTTTCATTTTACATACCAATCCCAGTTCCCACTCCCTCCCCTCCTCCTATCCTCTTCACCTTCCCCTACATCCTACCCCCTACCCACTCCCCAAATAGGTCAAAACACATGGCTCCAAGGAAGGACTAATGCCCTCTCCACTATATCCAGGCTGAGCAAGGTATCCATTCAAAGAGAGTGGGTTCCAAAAAGCCAGTTCATGCAGCAGGCGCAAATCCTGGCGCCGCTCCCAATGGCCCCGCAGTCTGCCCAAGCCATACAACCATCACTCACATTCAGAAGGTCTACCTTGGTCCTATGCTGATTCCTTCCCTGTCCATCCAGAATTGGTGGGTTTCCATTAGCTTAGGTAAGCTGTTTCAGTGGATGTACACATCACGGTCTTGACCTCTTTGCTCATATTCTCACTCCTCCCACTCTTCAGCTGGACTTTGGAGCTCAGCCCAGCACTCTGCTGTGGGTCTCTGCCTGTCTCCATCAGTTGCTGATGAAGGTTCTATGGTGACATTTAATATAATCATCAATCTGACTACAGGGCAAGGCCAGTTCGGGCACCCTCTCCACCACTGCTTAGGGTCTTAGCTGGAACCGGTCTCCCATGCTCTTGGTTAGGTAGGATCAGCATAATAAAAATGACAATTGTACCAGAAGTGATCTATAAATTTAATTCAACCCCCTGTCAGCACAATTCTTCACAGACATTAAAAAACAATAATCAACTTTATGTGAAAAAAACAGAAAAAAAACTGAAGATAACCAAAACAAGTTCTGGATGAAACTTCTAGAGGCATCACCACCTCTGATATCAAGCTCTATTACAGATAATAGAAACAGCTTGGTATTGGCCTAAAAACAGACAGGTTGAACAATGTAATCAAATTAAAGACTCAGATATTAATCCACATGCCTATGAACACCTGATTTTTTACTTTAAAAAAAAGCCCAAAATATACAATGGAAAAAAGAAAGCATATTTAACAAATAGTGCTGGCATAACTGGATGTCAACATGAAGAAAAATGGGGATGCATATCCATCCCCATGCACAAAACTCAAGTCTAAATGGATTAAAGACCTCAATATAAATCCAATCACACTGAAACTGATATAAGAGAAAATGCAAAGTAGCCTTCAATGCATGGACATAGGAGACTACTTCCTAAATATAATACCAGTAGCACAGACACTGAGAGCAAGAATAAATAAATGGAACCTCCTGAAACTGAAAAACTTCTGTAAATCAAAGGACACAGTCAATAAGACAAAAAGGCGGCCTACTGAATGGGAAAAGATCTTCAGCAACCCCACATCAGACAGAGAACTGATCTCCAAAATATTTAAAGAACTCAAGAAATTAGACATCAAAATTCCAAATAATCCAATTAAAAAAGAATCCCACCTGGCTGAAAGGCACTTAAGGAAATGTTCAACATCCTTAGCCATCAGGAAAATGCAAATCAAAATGACTCTGAGATACCATTTTACACCAGTCAAAATGGCTAAGATCAAAAATTCCAATGATAGCTTATGCTGGAAAGGATGTAGAGTAAGGGGAACACTTCTCCATTGCTGGTGGGAATGCAAACTTGTACAACCACTCTGGAAATCAACATGGCTGTTTGTCAGAAAATTGGGAATCAACCTACCTCTGGACCCAGCAATATCAATCTTGGGCGTATACCCAAAGGATGCTCAATCATACTGCAAGGACATTTGTTCAACTATGTTCATAGCAGCATTATTTCTAATAGCCAGAACCTGGAAACAATCTAAATGCCCCTCAACTGAAGAATTGAATAGAGAAAATGTGGCATAATTATGCATTAGAGTACTACTAAGCGGAAAAAAATGACATCTTGAAATTTGCATGCAAATGGATGGAAATAGAAAAAAACCATTCTGAGTGAGGTAACCCAGACCCAGAAAGATGAACATGGTATGTACTCACTCTTAAGTGGACACTAGCTGTAAAACAAAGGATAAGGAGCTTATCGTCCACCACCCTAGAGAAGGTAAATAACAAGGTGAACACTAAGAAAAACATATACAGACCCCCCCTGAAAGGGGAAATAGACAAGATCTCCTGATAAAATTGGGAGCAATGGGGGTGGGGTGGTGGAGAAAGGAGGGTGGAAGGGGAGGAGGAAGGAAAAAGGGAAGGGGGAGGGAAACTTGAGGGAATGGAATAGTCGAGATGGGGGAAGGACAGAAACATAGAGCAAGGAAAGAGATATTTTTATTGAGGGAGCCATTATGGGGCTAGCAAGAAACCTGTCACTAGAGAAATTTCCAGGATGTCAAGAATTCTTAAGTGGAAAAAAAATCTTATGTGTAGTCTTTACTGGACTATGTGTCTGGTGTTCTGTGTTACACAGGCTATTCGAAGAGGCAGGGTCAGTCCAGAATGTAATTTTAGGCTTTCTGGTAGCAAGAAAGAACAGTTTCTGTGAACTGAACCTTGAATCTCTGTTTAGAGCATATTTATTGATTGATACACAAAGGTTGTGTTTGGGGCACCAAGGCCTCTTTGATCTATCCTTTATATTCTCTGGAGGAAGCCATCACACCCCTGCAACCTTTAGTCCTCTTGTGTACTGCGTGCAGTACCCAATAATTCAAGATACTCCAAGTGTGCCTGGATAGTCTTGTGACTAAAGCCATGCAGTAGATGAAAAACCCTTTTAGAAAAACAACTCTATAAACCATAGAAAGCAATCACTGTTCTCTACAGTGATTTCTTCAAGTACTAGGTACCTTCGACAAACACTAATACATTCTACTGTTACCCTAGATACAGTGAGAAACAACTAGTACCTTCTAGTTACAATGACTCTACCAGATTCCATTACACTAGAGGACAGAATGTGATGAGCATAATAAAAATGCCTTTTAGACACATGGGAGCGGCTTAGTCAGGAACCCCATTCTACCCCAGGCTGTACCTGATAACCAGAACCCAGTGACATCATTTATTTACTCAAGATAACCGGTCCACTTGACAGTATATAAGTAGAGAACAAGAGTTTCAGAACTGCCGGAGACATTGGAGAGACACCACCTTGATCTGCCCTATAATTGGAGAGTCAGTCTCCTCTGGAATCCTGACTCTCAAATAGGAGATTACTGTTAGAAACTGGGCCTAACCTTCAGCTAAGATACAACACACAGGTGAGCAGCCTTGGGGAGATAGGCTTAGGGCTGTAGTTAGTAACATGAAGTGTGAACTTGGTGTGATGATCCTCAGCATAATAAGACATAGCTTTTGTTACACCAACTGCTCGTACCTACCATCTTGCTCATGAAATCTTCTTACCCCCTTTTATATACAAAAGTCTCCCTTCTTCACTATTTAAATCAGAAACCACCGCAAGAAGCAGTGTGGATCAAGAAACCTGGTTGTAACTTACACTCAGATTCACAGACAGAGCTACCTGAGTAGGGACTGCAGGTTGAGCTGTGGAGAGAAGCTGAGAGTGATTCCATCAGCAAAGCTGCTAGCTGGAGTTTGGTAAGAGGAAAGAAATTAGCTGTGTGTGAACCCAACCAGGAAAGACCAGGAGCCAAAGTATCACGCAGTGCCCTATGCCTTGCCCTGCCAAAGCAGATTGCTTTTATATGACTTCTTTGCATTCTCAGACGGCCAGAGCAATTTTAGGGGAGCAGTCACGGCTCTGGAAGCTCCCATGCCAAACTCCACACATGCAAATTACTTCTGGTACAAGCATGCTTTCCACCACAAGTGCTCAGACTCAGCTGATAGGAGCAGTTAGAAGAAAGATTTTAAACTCTTCATATTGGCATACAGATAACATTGACAATAGTCAATGCCATTACCCAGCAGAAAAAAAAATGGGACTTGGTCTGCAAACAGCTCTCTCTGGTGTAACTTGTTTGGACTTCAGAAAGAAGATAGCTGCCTCCTACACCAAGAAAAGGCAAACGATAGAAAATGAAGCGTTCCTTTCCTTTTTCTTCTCGCAGGGAAATAACATTGGCTGGAAAGAATCTTTCTCTTTTATTTTACAGTGTTTTCCCTTGCTACTGTTTTTTTGTTTGTTTGTTTTTCTAGACAGGGTTTCTCTGTGTAACAGCCCTGGCTGTCCTAAAATTCCTGTAGATCAGGCTGTCCTCAAACTCAAAAAGATCCACCTGCCTCTGCCTCCCAAGTGCTAGGATTAAAGGTGTGCGCCACCACTGCATAGCTGCTGTTGTTTCTTATACCTTTAGCTCATATTTTACCCTCTTTCTTATCTTGGTGCTTTTCTTTTTTTTACATTTCCATATTTCCACTTCATTTGAATAATTAATACCTTTGCTTTACTAATTTTAACTTTCTAGTCTACTCCCTAAGTATTAGGTTTTTTGAGAGAGCTCAGATTTTTTTTAAAGTGTAAACACTAGTAGTTATAAACTTCCCTCTTAGACACAATAGTTTTCAGTAATCCCAGAACATGGGAGGTTGAGGGAGGATTATTTTGAGTTCAAGGACAACCCAGACAATATAATGAATTCCACACCAGTGTGGGCTAAAGAGTGATAGCCTATCTCAAAAAAGCAAACAACCCAAAAAATTTCTGTTAGACTTGTCTTTGCTATATTACACAGATTCCAGTAAGTAGTGTTTTCATTTTCTTTAGACTATAGCTTTTAACTTCCCCTGATATTTTTCAATGACCACTAATCATTTAAAAATACATTTTTCAATCTCTTGATGATTGTGTCTTTTTTGTAGATTCTCATGCCTTGGATTTCTAGTTTTATTCTTTATGATCTGATAAGATACAAGAAATTATGCCAATATTTTATGTTTATGTGTTTTATGGAGAGTCAGAGTGACTCAAGACTTTGTCAGAGGCCCTGATGAAATGACAGAGGGAACTTTAGGTCTCTGTGTCCTTGTTCAGAAGTGGACTTGGCAATGCAAGTGTAAGGCTTGAGCAGGTGCCTTGGAGGAGTCAGGGTTGCAGGTTCAGGGGATCCTACTCTTCTGCCAGAGCTGTGGTTATTAATTCCAAGGCAGATCTGTCTGAGGTATCCTGTGTTCTCTGACATTGCCAACATTGTCTGACATAGCTCTCTACTGGCCTTGACCATTTGCCCCTGCAAAGCGCATATAGGTTGCTATACTTCTTTTTTTCATTTTTATTGAGCTCAACATTTTTATCTGCTCCCCTCCCTGCCTCTCCCCTCCCCTTCAACCCTCACCCAAGGTCCCCATGCACCCAATTTAATCAGAAGATCTTGTCTTTTTCTACTTCCCGTGTAGATTAGATCCATGTAAGTCTCCCTTAGTGTCCACATTGTTGTCTAAGTTCTCTGGGATTGTGGTTTGTAGGCTGATTTTCTTTGCTTTTGTTTTTGTTTTTGTTTTTTTGTAGACCAGGCTGGCCTTGAACTGATTTTCTTTGCTTTATGTTTAAAAACCACCTATGAGTGACTACATGTGATAATTGTCTTTCTGTGTCTGGGTTACTTCACTCAAAATACTGTTTTCTAGCCCCATCCATTTTCCGGTAAAATTCAAGATGTCTTTTTTTTTCCTGGTGTGTAGTACTCCACTGTGTAAATGTACCACATTTTCCTTATCCATTCTTCGGTTGAAGGGTATTTAGGTTGTTTCCAGGTTCTGGCTATGACAAACAAACCTGCTATGACAAATAATGCTGCTATGAACATAGTTGAGCACATGTCCTTGTGGCATGATTGAGCATTCTTTGGATGTATACCCAAGAGTGGTATTACTGGGTCTTGAGGAAGGTTGTTTCCTAATTTTTATGGCTTTATTTCTAACGTTTATTAAAATTCTTCCTAATTTTCTGGGAAATCGCCACACTAACATCCAAAGGGGCTATACCAGCTTGCATTCCCACCAGCAATGCAGGAGTGCTCCCTTTTCCCCACATCCTCTCCAGCAAAAGTTGTCATCAGTGTTTTTGATCTTGACCATTCTTACAGGTGTAAGATGGAATTTCAGAGTTGTTTTGATTTGCATTTTTCTGATGACTAAAGATGTTGAACATTTCCTTAAGTGTTTTTCAGATATTTTAGATTCCTCTGTTGAGAGTTCTCTATTTAGGTCCGTACTCCATTTTTTTATTGGATTATGTGATCTTTTGGTGACCATTTCTTGAGTTCTTTGTATATTTTAGAGATCACACCTCTATCTGATGTGGGGTTAGTGAAGATCTTTTCCCATTCTGTAGGTTGTCGTTTTGTTTTGTTGACCGTGTCCTTTGCTTTACAGAAGCTTTTCAGTTTCAGGAGGTCCCATTTATTAATTGTTTCTCTCAATGTCTGTGCTGCTAGGGTTATATTTAGGAAGTTGTTCACTGTGCTAATGTGTTCAAGTGTACTTCCCGCTTTCTCTTCTATAAGGTTCAGTGTGGCTGGCTTTATATTGAGGTGTTTGATCCATTTGGACTTGAGTTTTGTGCATGGTGATAGATATGGATCTATTTTCATTCTTCTACATGTTGATATCCAGTTATGCCGGGTACCAATTGTTAAATATGCTTTCTTTGTAGCTGGCCTGAAACCCTGACTCAAAGAACAAGTGACCTGCTCATGAGGAACCACACCTGGGGTTCCCCCTGGACTCCATATGCATGTGCATGTGTCTATATACCCACACACAGACACACAGACACACAGACACACAGACACACACACACACACACTTAAAACAATATTAAATTATCCCTGGGGAAGCTGGAGAGGTGGTTCAGCAGTTAAGAGCACTTGTTGCTCTTGTAGAAGACCTAGGTTTGATTTTTGACACCCACATGACAGCCCACAACCATCCATAATCAGTTTCAGGTGATCTTCTGACTTCCATAGGCCCCAGGTACACAAGTGATGCACAAGCATACATGCAGGCAAAACACTCATATGCATTAAAAGGTGTTTTAATAGAATTTTTTTACAGAGTGAGGTTGGATATTTATTTAGTCCTTGTGGAGGGAAAAAGAAATTTTTTAAAGCCAATCCTGAGAAAGACACTCACCAATTAGTCATGAAAGGCAGATGTAATCATGACAACCATCTCAGAAATAAAGTTGAAAGGCAATTGTTCTGGGCTAGGACTGGAGCTCAGCTAATAGAGTACTTGATTAGCATACACAAAGTCCTGGATCCAATCTCCAGGATCACATAAATTCAGAAAAGTGGCACACACCTGTAATCTCAGCACTCAAAGACAGAGATAGGAAAATAAGAAGTTTAAAATCAAGTCGGGCAGTGGTGGTTCATGCCTTTAATCCCAAAACTCTGGAGGCAGAAGCAGGCTGATCTCTATGAGTTTGAGGCGAGCCTGGTCTACAGAATGAGTTCCAGAACAGCCAGGGCTGTGTAGAGCCCCTGCTTCAAAAAAAAAAAAAAGCTGGACCTGGTAGTGTCCCCTTAATCCCACTCTCAGGTGATTGAGGCTGATAGATCTCTGCAGATTGGAAGCAAGCCTGATATACATAGCAACTTCCAAGGGATACAGTCAGACTCTCAAAAACCAAAAAAATAAAAATGTAATTGTTCTACAGAGCCTGAATGTGATCCCAATGAAAACTTTGAGAAGCCACTCCATTATTCTATCAGGAATAAGATTCAAAAACATTTACGTCTTATAAAAATGTCTTTATTTGGGGTATGGGGGCACAGGAAGCTAGAAAATGACAAGACATTGGATCCTCTGCAACTTGAGTTTGGGCAGTTGTGAGGCACCCAAATGTGGGTGCTGAGAACCAAATCCAAATCCTCTGTAAGAGCAGTAAGTGCTCTTAGGTGCTGAGCCATTCCTCCAGCCTCTGGAGACATGTTCTAAAACAACACAGAGTGGGATGGAAACTCAGCAGTTAGGAATGCTAACTGTTCAGCTAGTGGATGGACGTTCAATTTCCAGGACTCATATGGTGGCTCACGCCATCTGTAACTCCAGTTCCATGGCATTCAATACCTTCTTCTACAGGCACCAGGCATTGATGTGGCATAGAGATACAGGTACATGCAAAATACACATACATACAAAGTAAAAGATTTTTTGTTTTGCTTTTGTTTTCAATGCTGGAATTGAAGCCAAGGCCTTGATACATGCTGGGCAAGATTCTACCAACAAAGCTGAGCAGTGTTGGCGCACACCTTTAATCCCAGCACTTGGGAGGCAGAGGTAGAAGATCTCTGTGAGTCTGAGGCCAGTCTGGTCTACAAAGTGAGTTCCAAAACAGCCAAGACTGTAACAGAGAAACCCTGTCTCAAAAATCCACGAAAAAAGATTCTACCAATGAACTGCACCCTACCAGCAGGTATTTAAGTCCAGTGCCATGTCAACACTTGGCCATCACAGCCAAGTACTTCCAGGTACTTCTCTGTAGACCATCCTGGTCTACAAAGGGAATTCCAGGACAGCCAGGGCTGTTACACAGAGAAACCTTGTCTCAAAAAAAAAAGGAGCAAAAAGAATTTGATAGAAGGTGTTTGAAGAGAACAGATGAAATAAACACAGGCTGTAGTTTGGTTTCTGTTCTGATTTTTGTTTCTGTGTTTTAGCTTCTTTACCTTCGTGTTGCCTCAATATTGTCTTAGAATTCTATTTTCTAAGAATTGTTGGAACACAGTTCAGGAATGGAGTCATGTAAGAATCCTGAGTGCTCGTGAGAACACTTTGAGAAAACTAGACAAGAGTCTTAAGACCTCAGTTTCTTCAAAATACTGAATTGTTCTTGGACTGCGTTTTTGTGCTCCTCCAAGGTATGGTGGATAGGAGTGAATTTACTTCAGATAATTCATCATTGCTTGTGGTTGTTAACCAATTAAATGTTTAAACTATCCTTTGTCTTAGTTGATGGAGGAGGGTTATCTGTCTATTGTGTTATTTTCATTGGTCAATAAAGAGACTGCCTTGGCCCCTTGATAGGACAGAAAATTAGGTAGGCGGAGTAAACAGAACAGAATTCTGGGAAGAGGGCTATGAGGCAGACGCCATGAAGCCAGCCACCAGGTCAGACATGCTGAATCTTTTCCGGCAAGCCACCACCTCGTGGTGCTACACAGATTATTAGAAATGGGTTAATCAAGATGTGAGAGTTAGCCAGTAACTAACTCTCTAGAGATAATGGGCCAGGCAGTGTTTTAATGAATACAATTTGTGTGTTGTTATTTTCGGGGCTAAACTAGCCGTGCGGGATGAAAAGCAGGCCTTCCCGCAGCCCCTCACTACACTTAGTCAGCATTACTATCGCCATGACGGAACACCAAGACTAAACGCAAAATGGGGAGGAAAGGGTTTATTTCACTCACAGTTTCACATAACAGTTCAGCATCAAAGGAATTCAAGCAGTCCCATCAGTCACTAATTAAGAAAATACTTTTCAAGCTTGCCTACAGATTGATCTTCAGGGTGGATTTTCTTTTTCTTTCTTCCTTCCTCCCTTCCTTCCTTTCTTTCTTTCTTTCCTTCCTTATTTATTTACTTATTTTACATCTTGACTGCAGTTTCCCCTCCCTCTTCTCCTCCCAGTCACTTCCGCCCCTCCTCCTCCCCACATCCACTCCACCTCCATTTCTTGCAGAAAAGAGCAGAAATATTAACTGAGATTCCCTCCTTTCAAGTGACTTTAGCCTATGACAAGTTGACATAAAACTAGCCAGCATGCCTTTATATCTCTCTAGGAAAAAACTTGGTTTTGCCATGTGTGGCTTCTCCTTGCGATTGTATATATACAGCTTGAATGCATGAGAATTATACCCATGCAATTTCTCTTAACCCTCAGAGTATTAAAAAGATTGATTCTCTGAATAAAGCTGACTATTGTTCCATTGGTCCACCTCATTTTTCAGCTTCATTCTCCAAGCTACCTCCACCTCTAGAGTGGTGGCACTTACTATGTCTTCAATGTATTTTTCTGCAGTTTTTTTCAGCTGGTCCTTTTGTCACAACGCTACTGTGGTCCTTTTACCCTATCAAGCAGAAATCTTAATTCAACTGGGGGCTTAGCTCATTGGTAGAGCACTGACTACCCTCTGTGCAAGGCCTTAGGCTTGAATCACAGGTTTTAAAAACCTGTGATTTCCTTATTTGCCACTTGATTGTTTGGAGAACATTTTTAACCATTGTTTGGGGGCTGGTCTGCTGGAAGCAAGTTTTCTTTCACTTGAGAATTCCCTGCCTTGCCCTTCATTCTTACCTACATCGTGGCTACACGCCATCCAGACTGACAATTCTTTTAACAGTTAACTGACAGGGAAGCCCAATGACATCCTAGTTTTTCTGTTGCATATGCCATCTTTCTGTTACCACCACTTACAATCCTGATCTTAGTTTTCAGAGGTTTAGTATCAATTTCTTTTGATTTATCCTCTTGTATCTGTAGATTTATATGCCTTATCAAAGTCAGGAGGGTTTTCAGACATTATTTTTCCAAGTATTCTTTTTCAGCCATGTTTTTTTATCTTTTCATCCTGAGACACTGATGACATAAATGTTAGCTGTTATTTTCTTTTTTTTTTTTATTTATTAGGTATGCAGCGTTCTTTCTGTCTGTATGGTTGCAGGCCAGAAGAGGGCACCAGTTCTTATTACAGATGGCTGTGAGCCACCATGTGGTTGCTGGGAATTGAACTCAGGACCTCTGGAAGAGCAGTCAGTGCTCTTCACCCCTGAGTCATCTCTCCAGCCCCTAGCTCTTATTTTCGAAACAAGGTCTTGCTATCTATCCCAGGCTAGAACTTGCTAAGAGGTTCATTATAACCTCAGCATTCTCATGCTGGGATTATAGGTGTGCACCACCATACCTGATTTAGATACTTGATCATAATCCCAAAGATTCCTGGGATTCTGATTTTTTTTCAGCGGTGCTTAAAGGTAATTTACAGTCTTCACTAATGACCAAGGAAGTTTAATAGCAAACCTATCAGTCTGGGGATATAGCTCAGTGATAGAGTACTTTCTAACATGCATGAAGTCCTAAATTTAATCCCCAGTACCAGGGTGGTATAGAAAGAAAAGAGAATAATTCAGATGTGGAGTGCTTGCTTACATGAATGAGGCATTGTCATACTTGTCTTCTATCGGCGAATCAATCCCACACCAGTTATGTTTTAAGGGGTTATTTATTTTGGGGGGTAAAACTTACATATACCATAAACCGTCAGGAAGGGAGCCTAGTCGCAGGAGCCGGGAGCAGGAGCCAGGAGCAAGCACCGGAACCAAGAGCCGGAACCAAGAGACCTGATCCGGATCTGCTTCTCTTTTTAAAAGAGAAATATACCACGCCCCAGTGGGCTGGTATTTCAGCAGCTATTGGCTGACGGAGCGGAAGTCACTCCCCGTTGCACTGTGGGCTCGTATTTCAGCGACTATTGGTTGAGGCAGCGGGAGTTACTCCCACAACACCTCCCCCTTTTGTTTAAGTAAGAGAGTTCTAAGCCTACTACGAAATTATATACAGTAAGTACAAACCTACACAATTATATACAATAAATACAAATATCCTATTCTAACTAGCTTAAGTCTTGTATAAGAAATAACTTGGCCATGTCATGAAAAGAAAGTAACTACGTTTATATAATCTTCAATCCCATCAAAGATCTGAGAAGGGAAATAATGTTACCTGAGTAATTAGGAAGTGCAATCAAACTTCCAGAACATGTAACAAATCACATAGACAACTGGCTACCTGGGCAAACACCCAAAATCACGTTTGCAGCGTTGAAGCAACCAACTTTGGCTAAGGCCTAACATAACTGACATACCATTTTCAAAGGCAAGGAACTTTTCAAAACTATCTTATCCTGTCTTGGCAGAATATGACAGTCCTGTTTTATCCATTTATGGATACTCTGTAACTCTGTCAGTAGTTGAGGTATGGGCATTTCTTTACCCAAAGGCCAGTTCTGCCAAGAAGAAAGGCTCCAGGTGGAGTGTCTTTGGTGCTCAACATTCTCTCGGGAATAGATCAGTGTTGCCAGGAGCGATTGTGTCTCCCTACCACAGAACTCTGAGTTAGATTAAAGGCCATTTTCTACAGCTCTTTGAAGAGGTTGAAGATTATCTACCTATACTGAATATAATGTCTATGTATCTAAAGAACCTGATTAGTCTAATTATAAATGACAAACTTAGATGACTATTGATCTATATTATTCTCAATATCTATCTAACTTAAATACTGAAATAGTAAACAACTGTGCAATAAATGGGGACAATATGACCTCCAAATATAAACAATGTGCAAGTATACATTGCAATATGGTAAATATATATATCAATACATAAACAATATATAAGTATCTTAATCAGAGGTAGAAGTGTACAATGCAATATGGTAAAATATACATATATCAATACAATATATATATATATGTCAATACATAAAAATGTTTTAAACAGAGGTAGAAGCATGCATGCATAAAATAGTCAACATAATTTAAGTTTGTATCAATATATAAGAATCAATACCAATATATTTGTCTAAAAGCAATAACTCACAAGTTCAAAGCTATTATCCCATAATCCAATTATCCCTCTTTTTTTTTTAAGGATTCCTGCGCTTATAAAATTCCTCCCCCAACCCTCAACCCTATACTAATTATAACCAACCCCTAAATGATGTCCCTAAACCCAAGGACAAACTTTACTGGGAGAGGGGACGTCGTTCTCTAGAATTACTTCCAGCTGTCATGGGGGCGATGTTCTTTCTGGGGGATCCTGTGAAAGCAAAATGATGGTTAAATTTCAAGATCAATGTCTTTTAAAATTGCAAATAGTCTCTGAGTATTTTGTGGAGGACTGGCCAGAATGTTGTACAAGATGTGCATCATTTCAGCTAACCACGTTGGAATCGTCTTGTGCAGCTGGTACTCAAAACAGGTCTTGTAGTAGCGCTATCAGTATCATGATGTCATATCAACCAGGTGGAGTTGTTGTTATGGGGCCCCATCTTCTTCCTGGAAACTTCAAATGTCACTGCAGGAAAAACTTATTGTTCATTGTGGAAAACTTAAACATTAATCATATATATTAATCATATATTAATCATATATTAATATCATATATTATATGATTATAATAATATATAATCATATACTAATCATATAGATATATACAGACATACATATATTCAATAAAAGACATGATAGATATATTTAATGAAAGGTATGATAGATATGAAAAAAAGTAAAGATGTTTTCTAAACTCATATTCCTTTCTGTCCCATATCATGGCTCTTGACATGAGACAGAAACTCCAGAAACTCTGGGTTTTTCTTTTAACAACAGGCTTGGAATTAGAGAGGGACTGAGCCAGAGTCCAACTCTAAAACCAGCTCTATAAATTTAGAAATATGATTTAGTATATTTTACTTACAGAACCTATTCAGTTTTCTTGATAGTCCTTATTGGGCCATTATTTTCCATCTGTCAGTATTCAGATATCCAGGGTCCCTTGAACTTTTCAAAAATCAGTGTTTTCCTGTGAAGATAAGAACAGAACCCTGCCCCCATTCTATATGTTTTTCTTACCAACTGTATGAATATCATCATTGTGGATGAGCTGCCATTTCTCCTTTCCAAGAGGTTTCTCCTCTTCAAATCGAACCTTCTTTAATTTTGATGGTATCCACAATTTTTCTTCTCCTGTGGAAACAAGAGCAAAACCCCTTCCCCAACGTAGCACATCTCCTGGCCTCCATTGAGAGGTCAGCACGTCTTTGAAATAAACAGGTTGGTTTAGTTCAGAAGTTTTTTCCATTATCCAATGCCTCTCTGCTGCTGTTGTTCCTTTCTCATTAGCATTAAGAAAATTCAAGGTTAATAAAGCATTATGCAATCTATTTCTGGGGGTATCTTTCGTCCCTTTCTGTTTGTTTAGCATATCCCTTATAGTACGATTTGATCTTTCTATAACTGCTTGACCTGTAAGATTGTATGGTATACCTGTAACATGCTTAATATTATAATAAGCAAAAAATCGTTTCATTTTCCTAGATACATAAGCTGGACCATTATCTGTTTTTATTTGTGCAGGTATACCCATAATGGCCATAACTTCTAATAAATGTGTGATTACTGAGTCAGTTTTTTCTGAGCTTAAAGCGGTTGCCCACTGAAAGCCTGAATAAGTGTCAATGGTGTGATGTACATATTTTAACTTGCCAAATTCTGGAAAGTGAAACACATCCATCTGCCAAATTTCATTCCTTTTAATACCCTTTGGATTAGTCCCTGCAGGCAATGGTGTTTGGTTATAAAAAGAGCAAGTAGGGCATTTCTTTACAATCTCCTTAGCTTGTTGCCAGGTAATAGAAAACTCTTTTTTCAAGCCTTTGCTATTGACATGATGTTTTTTATGAAATTCAGATGCCTCCAGCACACTACCAATCAATAATTGATCAATATCTGCATTACCTTGTGCTAGAGGACCTGGCAGACCCGTATGGGATCGGATATGCGTTATATACATAGGGCAGAGCCTGTTTCTGATCATGTCTTGTACCTGGATAAACAATGAGGTCAGTTCTGTATCATCAGGTATAAATTCAGCAGTTTCAATATGCAAAATAACTCTTTCTGCATATTGTGAGTCAGTAATTATATTAAGAGGTTCTTTAAAATCCCTAAGCACCATAAGGATGGCATATAATTCTGCCTTCTGGACAGAATCATAAGGACTTTGTTCCACTTTACTCAATTCTTCTGATTTGTAACCTGCTTTCCCTGATTTATTAGCATCGGTATAAAATGTATGGGCTCCGGTTATTGGAACATCACGGACAATTCGAGGGAGGATCCAAGAAGTTCTCTTTATAAAGTTAAGTCTCTTGCTTTTTGGGTAATTGTTATTGATTTCTCCCAAAAAATTAGCACAAGCTCTTTGCCATGGTTCATTGTCTTCCCACAACTTTTTTATCTCATCAGCAGTGAAAGGCACTATAATTTCTGCTGGGTCTATACCTGCTAATTGACGAAGTCTCAATTTTCCTTTTATAATCAATTCAGAGACTTTTTCCACATAAGTTTTTAATTTTTTACTTGGTTTGTGTGGTAAGAAGATCCATTCTAAAATAGTATCTTCCCTCTGCATTAAAATTCCTGTAGGAGAAATTCTGGAAGGTAATATAACTAGAATGCAACTAAGATTTGGATCCACCCTATCTACATGTGCCTCCTGTAATTTTTCCTCAACCATCATCAGTTCCTTTTCTGCTTCAGCTGTTAACTCTCTGGGACTATTCAAATCTTTGTCACCATCTAAGGTTTTGTTTAAATGAATTATTAGATCAGGTGTTATCCCAACAGCTGGTCGTAGACTGGAAATGTCTCCCAATAATCTTTGAAAGTCATTAAGAGTTCGTAACCGGTCTCTCCTGATTTGTGCCTTTTGAGTCTTAATTCTTTGTAAGCCTATTTTATAACCTAAATAATTAACAGAATCGCCTCTCTGAATTTTTTCGGAGCAATTTGCAATCCCCATTTAGGTAATACTAGTTTTACTTCTTCAAACAGCCTTTCTAAGGTATCTTTGTTTTGATCAGATATCAGGATATCATCCATATAGTGGTATATTATGGACTTAGGAATTGTTTGCGTATAATTTTCAATGGTTGGCTTACAAAATATTGGCATAGGGTGGGAGAGTTCAACATTCCCTGTGGGAGGACGGTCCACTGGTACCTCCTTGCAGGCTGAGAGTTATTATAGGTAGGCACTGTGAAGGCAAACTTTTCTCTATCTTTTTCTTGTAATGGTATAGTGAAGAAACAATCTTTCAGATCAATAACTATAAGAGGCCATCCCTTTGGTAACAGGGAGGGCAGAGGAATTCCAGATTGCAGAGGGCCCATAGGTTGAATAACCTTGTTGATAGCTCTAAGATCTGTCACCATTCTCCATTTACCAGATTTTTTCTTAACAACAAACACAGGAGAGTTCCAAGGGCTGGTAGATTCTTCTATATGTCCAGCATCTAATTGCTCTTGTACCAGCTGTTCTAAAGCCTGTAACTTTTCCTCAGCTAAAGGCCACTGTTTAGTCCATATTGGTTTCTCAGTCAACCATTGTAGAGGCATGGCTGTTGGTACCTCTGAAGAGCCATCAATTGTGTTGTGTTCTTGTATAGCTCTAATGGCTGGTTTCCGCCATCTGTAATATCTTGTAATATTGTCCTCAGAAATATAGGCTCTGGAAGCAGCAGGAATGTTAATTTGGGTGTTCCATTGCTGCAATAGGTCACGGCCCCATAAATTCACTGCAATATTTGCTACATATGGCCTTAGTTTTCCTATTTGTCCGTCTGGACCTATACAATTGACCCATCTCGTGCTTTGTCTTACTCGAGATAGGGTTCCAATTCCTAAGAACTGAATATCTACCTCCTGAAGAGGCCAATGCGGATGCCAAGACTCTGGTGTAATGATACTTACATCCGCACCTGTGTCCAGTAAGCCAGTAATAAGTTTGCCATTTACACACACTCTTAGCTGTGGTCTTTGTTCATTTATAGAAGTCTGCCAGAATATTCGTTTACTTTGTCCTCTTAGATTTCTTGATTCATTCACCACATTTAACTCATCCTTCAGGCCGTTATTGCTTTTAACAGCAGGCATGGGGCATTCTAATTTCCCTGAAGAGGCATGTTCTCTGCAGTGATCGGAAGTGACTGGACCACATTTGCCATGGGGGCCTTCGAGAGGCCCCCTATTGAGTTTCCCGATGGCAACGGGTTGCCCTGTTTATCTCTTGTTGACCTACACTCATTCGTCCAATGCCTGCCCTTTCCACATCTCCTACATAAACCTGAAGGCTGAGTCCTCCTATTCCTGTTATTCCTAGAAGAGGCATTATTCCTGGAATTCCATTGTCTGCAGTCCCTTTTCATGTGTCCCATTTTGCCACAATGAAAGCATTTTGTAATCTGATGTCTCCTTTTACCTTTGGAAATTGCTTCTTGTACCCATGTTTCATTGCCATAATCAAATGTATCAACATTCATTGTATGTAAAACCCATTCGTCCAAAGGCGCTGATCTGAGCTTTAAAGGCCCCAGGATCCTTTTGCATTCTACATTGGCATTCTCATAAGCCAAAGACTCAATTACTATATTTCTTGCTTCTGGATCAGGTATCCCTATTTGTACAGCCTTAGTTAGTCGTTGCAAAAAGTCACTAAAGGGTTCTCTCTGACCCTGTTTGACCCTGACATACGATTCTACTCTCTGACCTGAGTCTTGAACCCTGTCCCAGGCCCTTGGAGCTGCTGTAGTACATATGGATAAAATGTTTTCATCATAAAGAGCTTGTTCCTGAGGATCAGAGTAAGGTCCTTCCCCTAGAATTTGATCTAGAGAAACCTCAATTCCTTTCACTGATTCTTGTTGTTGTAAAAGTCTGGCCTCTTGTTTGAATAGGCATTTGAAATGCCATAAAGGTCCGTTCTCAAGGACAGCTGATGTGAGCTGGTTCCAATCTTGAGGGGTGGCCCTGTTGCTCAGAGCCCAGGATTTTAACATCTCCCTAACAAAGGATGAATGTAGTCCATAATTCACAATTGCTTGTTTAAATTCTTTCAGATCATTCATACGTATAGGCTCCCATGTATGTTCTTTAATGACCTTAGGGGTTTTGGAGCCAGTTATCTTTTCTGATGTTATTACTGGAAAGGCAGGTATAACTCTATGTAGACTGAGAGTTTTTTGAGGTGAAGGTTGCCTTTCTACCTTTTGCTCCTGTTCATCAGAGTCTATGATTTCCTCAATCTTATTAAATCTGCTCACCATTGCCTTCTGTAAGTCCTGAATCTCCTGTCCAGTATTATGCTCCAAAGCCTTCATTAACGATTCTAAGGCATGGAGCTTGTCCGTCAGAGACACTATTTCCTCCTTGGACACAATTGCGTTCATTGATAATTCCAAGGCATGGAGCTTGTCCGTTAGAGATACGATATCCTCCTTGGACATAATCCTCATGGCATGTGCCTTCTTGTACGGAAATCCTGTCAATTAATCTATCATACCCTTTTGATAAAGTCCGATTTTCACATTCAATGGTTATAATCCTCTCAGCTAATGTTTCAGCACTTACAGTCATGGACTGGAGGTTATGAGTCATTTTGGTTGTCCCCTCCTCCAGAGCAGTGACGCTCCCTTCTAAAGAAGCAATATCAGACTGTACCTTCTTGATATTTTGGCCAGTAGACCGAGTCATATCAAACAAAGATCTAGTCTCCTCCTTGAGAACTCCAAACTCTGATCTAGTCTCCTGCTTGAAAACTCCAAACTCTGATCTAGTCTCCTCCTTGAGAACTCCAAACTCTGATCTAGTCTCCTGCTTGAAAACTCCAAACTCTGATCTAGTCTCCTCCTTGAAAACTCCAAACTCTGATCTAGTTTCCTCCTTGAAATCTCCAAACTCTTTTTTGAGGAGGTTGGTATCAGTCTGAATTGTTCTTAAGGTTTTAATCTCTGCCCTCAGCATTGTAGATTCAGTCTGTAAGGACTGTATCTTTCTTATAAAATAGCCAAACACCAGAAAAGCAACAGATCCCAGGAATAACAAAGTAAGAGGAATATCTGAGACATCCTTCAGAATATCCTCCATAGCACAATTGAAAAAATCATTGAACTTTTGGATAGTAATATTTTCCGATATTTTCAATCAAAGGAAATTGTACTTGTATGTATGTATGTATGTATGTATTTTCAACCGAAAAGAAAAATCTTACCTGTAATGACCGTTGCCTGCCAGTAGGAGGTGGGGCGCACCTGAATCCACGTGGCAGTGGTGTTGATTGAGGAAGTAAACTCTAGAATATATACACTCAAATCCAGAGGTTAAATCCACAGATCACAAAAGGTCAGAGAGCTTCTAGTGGCCAATAAACAAGGCAATAAACAAGGCCCTGCTGCTCTGTTCAACCAGATGCAGAGGGTCCTGACACAGCCACTGCGCTGTTGCTAAAGAGGCCTAGTGCTTTGGGCCCCGTGTCCCTGTGCTGGGATTAAGGGTCAAGCTGCTTGCAGCACTCCTAATCAGTTATGGCGGATGGCAGGGGTTTCAAACAGCTTGCTGCAACTTCAAAGGGAGCTTGCGCTGTGAGCTCTTTGACTCACATTGCAAGGAGAAATTTAAAAATCCGTGCCGAACAGGGCAAAGTAAGCCGGCAGAGACTGTCTGGACCTGTGTATCCTGGGAGGCCGAGCTGGGGGTGGGGGGGGTGGGGCGGTTCTTAAACCAAACGTTGGGCGTCAATTATCGGCGAATCAATCCCACACCAGTTATGTTTTAAGGGGTTATTTATTTTGGGGGGTAAAACTTACATACACCATAAACTGTCAGGAAGGGAGCCAAGTCGCAGGAGCCGGGAGCAGGAGCCAGGAGCAAGCACCAGAACCAAGAGCCGAAACCAAGAGGGCCTGATCCGGATCTGCTTCTCTTTTTAAAAGAGAAATATACCACGCCCCAGTGGGCTGGTATTTCAGCAGCTATTGGCTGACAGAGCAGAAGTCGCTCCCCGCTGCACTGTGGGCTCGTATTTCAGCGACTATTGGTTGAGGCAGCGGAAGTTACTCCCACAACAGTCATTCCCAGTAACTGTGGAACACACACTTCCCAGGAAAATTGGAAAATCCAGTGCCTATTGTATATAAACCATACTTCTCTGGATGATAGAATAACCATGGAGGATGAATCCAAGATTCCAGTAGAAAATTGGAAATATATATTTTGGCTGACTTCTACAAATGATCAAAGATCTGAGAATACAAATAAACAATATTATAATTGAAGGGTTATTATAAATAGGTACAGATGTGACAATTATTACTCCAGAATCTTGGCATTCGAATTGACTTCTTAGGACGCAAATGTTCAATCCCTAGGAATTGAAACCCTATCTCAGGTAAAAACAGAGCAAGAAATGGATTGAATGCATAGGGCCAGAAGGAAAGAGAGAGAGGTTGAGGCCATATGTGTCTAATATAGCAGTGAATCTATGGGGTCATAATCTATTATGGAATACTCAGATTAGCATTCCTGCAGTCTCAGAAATGGACAATAATCCACCTTATGTTTCTGGGAAGGATAATATAAGGTACTATAAGGAACAGTCACTAACCATCTCCACTCCATAGCAGTCCTGTTTCTAAACCCAATAATTAGGTCTCATCTTTATTTCTGACCTATCTACAGCAATTATACAGTTGGCAATGTCTCCTTCTCTATACTTCCTTCACATGGCTCTAAAGACCTCCACAGTCTTAGTCTTTCTTGTATTTTGTTAGCTCCTCCCACTTAGTCTCCTTTGGTGGTTCCTCCTTTTCTTACTATCATCTTCATATTGGAGTGGCCCATAGATGAGCCTGTGACCCTCTTTTCTACGTACACTCACTTTTTGTTGGCATACTCTTTAAATTTTGATTGTGTGGATCCTGTTGATGGGTGCCCATGCTGCTACAAACACCACTGCTATAAACACTGATGTAAATGAGTCTCTGGGATGTATTGATTTGGAGTCTTTTCTATAAATTCCCAGGAGCTGGATATACTATTTTCTTGATGATTGTCATCAGTCATTTGGCTTTTTCTTCGTGTGTTGAATATTTGTAAATATATACCTTTCACGCCTTCAATACAGACTCTGCCATGAGTTGTAGGCTCAGTGATCCAATTTTCCATTCAGCATTTACCTTTATCTAAAAAAAAAAAAAGAATATGACACCCACATTCTCAAGATGTAACATGGGCGGTTTTTTGTCGATCAGTGGATTATAGATATTTATCATTGTTTAGGGAGGTTGGTTACAAGTTATTATTGGTAAGGGTCAGGGAAAAAGCTAAACAAAAGAAATTCAAAGTTCTTCTTTAAAAAAAGGGAGGATATATATATAATAGGAAAAATGGTAGATTATTGAATCTACTCTGAAAAGAGAAAGGGGAGGAAATAAATATGATAAGATAAAAAGGTAGATTGTTGAATCTACTTTTAAAAAGCAATACTAGTTTTAAATGTTTTACATTGGATTTAACTTTTGTATATTGTACAAATTTTGTACATTGATACAAATTTGAGATTAATTTTGTTAAAGCATACTGTACATAAGTTTTTAATCTTGTTCAAGGTATTGTACCTATACAGCTCATTTAGCAATATAATGCAAATTTCTAGTCTTTGAAAGTTATTATTACCAACCACTTAGGATAATAAGGAAGCACAGGTTAGTAATTAGTCACCTACTATACTGGAACTTGTAGTCACATTAGGTATGTTTTCAAGGTCAAATAAAGACACATTTTAGATAGATCATCTTAAAACACTTCAGAGATCTACAGAATGTGGTGTTTAAGGTGTTTTAATAACATAGGCTCTTTTTATGACAATAAGACATGCCTGCTGGGAGAGGTCCTTGGAACCCTGCAAGAGACCCTGCTCCCATGCTGAGGGGAACCATAGAGGTGAATAAGTGGCCACATGGCCAGACAGTCTAAAGTACCACTCTCTGGGACAGTCCCAGGGGGACTGAATCCAGGCCCCCTCCAATTCTCTAAGCTTTTCTTGCCATTTAGCAGGTTGTGTTCCTGCTGCTGGCTTTCGATACCCCATCCCACCCTGACCCCAAGCCTGCCTTTTTGTCTGTAGGTCCTTGAAATCCCCAACACAGCCTGCTTCAGGGCTGAGGGGACCAGAGAGCCAGCAGGGAGTGTTCCTGCCACTAGGCCTTCTTTCTCCCATCCCACCCTGTCCCCAAGCCCACATTTTTGTCTGTGAGGTCCTTGGAACTCTGCAAGAGACCCTGCTCCCTTGGTGAGGGGAACCGGAGAAGAAGAGATGGGTAGGCACCAATGCAAGAATTCCTCCAACATCCGGAAAAGCAACACAGTAACACCAGAACCCAGCGAACACAAAGCAGGAAGATTTGGACATTCTAACCCAGAAGAAGTAGAAGAAAACTACTTTAAATGTAACCTTATGAAAATGATGGAGACCTTTAAACAGGAAGTGAAAAACTCCCTTAAAGAAATGGAGGAGAAGATAAACAAAAAGTTAGAAGAAATTAATAAATCCCTCAAAGATACCCAAGAAAACAAAAAAAATCAAACAGGTAAAGGAAACAGTTCAAGACAAGAAAACACAAACCAAGGGATGGCTGGGTATGGAAAATCTGGGTAAATGAACAGGAACTACAGAGACAAGTATAACCAACAAAATACAAGAAATAGAAGAAAGAATCTCAGGCTCTGAAGATACTATAGAGAAAATAGACTCATTGATCAAAGAAAACATCAAATCCAACAAATTCTTAACACAAAACATCCAGGAAATCTGGGACACCATGAGAAGACCAAACCTAAGAATAATAGGAGTAGAAGAAAGAGAACTCCAGCTCAAAGGCCCAGAAAATATATTCAACAAAATTAAAGAAGAAGATTTTCCCAACCTAAAGAAGGATATCCCTATGAAGGTACAAGAAGCTTACAGAACACTAAATAGACTGGATCAACAAAAATCCCCTTGCCATATAATAATCAAAACACAAAATATACAAAGTAAAGAAAGAATTTTAAGAGCTGCAGAGGAAAAAGGTAAAGTATCATATAAAGGTAAACCTATCAGAATTACACCTGACTTCTCAATGGAAACAATGAATGCCAGAAGGTGCTACAGACACTAAGAGACCATGGATGCAAGCCCAAACTACTATACCCAGAAAAACTTTATTTCACGATCAATGGAGAAAACAAGATATTCCATGACAAAAACATTTAAACAACACGTATCCACAAACCCAGCCTTACAGAAAGAACTAGAAGGAAAACCTCAACCCAAGGAAGCCAACAATACCCACAATAGCACAGACATCTGATAACCCTCCACCAACACAACTCAAAGAAGGGAAACACACAAATACTACCACCAAAAAATAACTGAAGTTAACAACTACTGGTCATTAATATCGCTTAATATCAATGGACTCAATTTACCTATAAAAAGGCACAGGTTAAGAGAATGGATATGAAAACAGGATCCAGCATTCTGCTGTTTACAAGAAACACACCTCTACCTCAAAGACAGACACTACCTCAGAGTAAAGGGTTTTCCAATCAAATAGATTAAAAAAGCAGGTGTGATTGTCCTAATATCCAAAAGATTTATTTCAAACTAAAATCAATCAGAAGAGATGAAGAAGGACACTTTATACTCATAACAGGTACAATTCATCAGAATGAAGTCTCAATCCTGAATATCTATGCACCTAATATGAAAGACACATTACTAAAACTCAAATCACTCATCAAACCCTACACACTAATAGTAGGAGATTTCAGCACTCCTCTCTTGCCAATGGACAGGTCAACCAGACAGAAACATAACAGAGAAATAAGAGAACTAACAGAAGTAATGAATCAAATGGACTTAACAGACATTTATGGAACATTCCACCCAAACAGGAAAGAATATACCTTCTTCTCAGCACCTCATGAAACCTTCTCGAAAATTGATCACATACTCGGTAACAAAGGAAACATCTACAGATACTGAAAAAAATTGGAATAACCACCTGTGTCTTATCAGATTACCATGGAATAAAGTTAGAATTTAACAACAATACCACCCCAGAAAGCCTATAAACTCATAGAAACTTAACAGTCAACTACCGAACCACCTCTGTGTCAAGGAAGAAATAAAGAAATTAAAATTTTCCTTGAATTCCACGAAAATGAAGACACAACATACTCAAACCTATGGAGCACTATGAAAGCAGTGCTAATAGGAAAGTTCATAGTACTAAGTGTCCACATAAAGAAAACAAAGAAAGCTCATATTAGAGACTTAACAGCACACCTGAAAGCTCTAAGAAAAAAAGAAGTAGACTCACCCAGGAGGAGTAGAAGACTGGAAATAATCAAACTGAGGCCTGAAATCAACAAAATAGAAACACAGAAAACAATCCAAAGAATCAATGAAACAAAGAGCTGGTTCTTGGAGAAAATCAACAAGATTGACAAACCCCTATCCAAACTAATCAAACAGCAGAGAGAACACTCAAATTAACAAGATCAGAAATGAAAAGGGGGACATAACAACAGACACCGAGGAAATTTAAAGAATCATTAGGTCTTGCTACAAAAGCCTGTACTCCACAAAATTGGAAAATGTGAAAGAAATGGACAATTTTTTAGATAGATACCATATACCAAAATTAAATCAAGACCAGGTGAGCAATTTAAATAGATCTATAAGCCATGAGGAAATAGAAGCTGTCATCAAAAACCTCCCAACCAAAAAAAAACCCCAGGGCCAGATGGTTTTAGTGCAGAATTCTACCAGAACTTCCAAGAAGAGTTAATACCTATACTCCTTGATGTGTTCCACATAATAGAAACAGAAGAACCATTGTCAAGAAAGCATCTTTAATAAATGGTGCTGGCATAACTGGATATCAACATGTAGAAGAATGAAAATAGATCCATATCTATCACCATGTGCACAACTCAAGTCCAGATGGATTAAAGATCTCAATATAAATCTGAAAACACTGAACTTGATAGAAGAGAAAATGGGAAGTAGCCTGTAATGTATGGGCACAGGAGACCACTTCCTACGTATAACCCCAGTAGCACAGATAATAAGGGCAACAGTGAATAAATGGGACCTTTTGAAACTGAGAAGCTTCTGTAAAGCAAAGGACACAGTCATTAAGACAAAAAGGCAGCCTACTGAATGGGAGAAGATCTTCACCAACCCCACATCATACAAAGGTCTGATCTCCAAAATATATAAATAACTCAAGAAACTAGACATTAAAATTCTAAATAACTCAATTAAAAAATGGGGTATTGAACTGAACAGAGAATTCTCAACAGAAGAAGTTCAAATGGCCAAAAGATACTTAAGGACATGTTCAACTTCCTTATCTATCAGGGAAATGCAAATTAAAACAACTTTGAGATACCATCTTACATCTGTCAGAATGACAAAAATAAAAAACACCAATGATAGATTATGCTGGAGAGGATGTGGAGTAAGGGAAACACTCATCTATTGCTGGTGGGAATGCAAACTTCTGCAACTGCTTTGGAAATCAGTGTGGTGGTTTCTCAGAAAAATGAGAGTCAACCTACCTCAGGATCCAGCAATACCACACTTGGGAATATACCCAAGAGATGCCCAATCATACTACAAAAGCATTTGTTCAACTATATTCATAGAAACATTATTTGTAATAGCCAGGAGCTGGAAACAACCTAGATGCTCCTCATTGGAAGAATGGATAAAGAAAGTGTAGCACATCTACACATTAGAGTACTACTCAGTGGTAAAAAAACAATGACATCTTGAATTTTGCATGCAAATGGATGGAAGTAGAAAACACTATCCTGAGTGAGATAACCCAGACCCAAAAATACAAATATGGAATGTACTCACTCATTAGTGGATTTTAGCCATAAACAAAGGACATTGAGCCTATAGTTCATAATCCTAGAGAGGCTAAGTAATAAGGTGAATCCAAAGAAAAACATATATAGATCCTCCTGGAAATTGGAAGAAGACAAGATCACCAGGCAAAAGTTGGGAGCATTGAGGGGGGAAGGAGAGGGCTGGGGAGAACTTGGGGGTGTAGTATGGTTGAGATGGAGGAAGAACAGATATGGCAGCAGGGAAGGGAATATCTTAATTGAGAGAGCCATTTTGGGGTTGGCAAGAGGCTTGGCTCTGGAGGGGTTCCCAGGAGTCCACGGGGATGACCCCAGCTAGGACCCTGGGCAGTTCAGGAGAGGGTGCCTGAACTGGCCTTGTCCCATAATCAGACTGATGACTATCTTGAATAACACCATAGAACCTTTATCCAGCGACAGATGGAGATAGAGACAGAGACCCACATCAGAGCACTGGACTGAGCTCCCAAGGTCCAGTTGAAGAGTGGAAAGAGGGAGAATATGAGCAAGGAGGTCAAGACCATGAAGGGTTCACCCACTGAGACAGTGTGACAAGCTAATGGGAGCTCACCAACTCCAGCTGGACTGGGACTGAACAATCATGGTATCAAACGGGACCCTCCAAATGTGGCTGATAATTGGGACAGACTGAGGGGCCAATGATAATGGCACTGGGATTTTTCTCTACTATATGTACTGGCTTTTTGGGATTATATTCTCTTTGGTTGCATACCTTCCTAAGCCTGGATGTAGAGGGGAGGACCTTGGATTTGCCACAGGGCATGGTACCTTGCCCTCTCTTAGGGCTGAAGGGGGTGGGGAAGGTGTGTGGGGAAGTGGGAGGGAAGAGGGAGGAGGAGAGGAAGTGGAAATTTTGATTGGTATTATTTATAAAGTAATAAAGAAATTTTAAAAAATAAAAAGACATGCCTGCTCCTGTCAGCACCAATCTACTTCAGAGAAGATAATGAGCATTGAAGAAACACCATATGGAGATAACTTTCTTTGTGTTAAAAGTAAACCATTGTGCAAGAAAATGCCCTTGCCTTGACTACTGACAGTATGCTGTCCTAATTGAACAAGCAGGACATAAAAGAAAGTGACTGGCAAACAATGTCAAGATAAGGAGGGACAGCCCTTCAGAATATCCTGGCTCACAGAAAAGTCTGTCAGATATGCTAGGTCTGTAGGCTGAAGATGGATGCCCCAACATTGCAGAGGAGTTTTAGGGGACTCTCCAGGCAGTCAGCTGCTTTTGTCAT
Organism: Myodes glareolus; assembly: GCF_982192425.1. Taxonomy (NCBI): domain Eukaryota; kingdom Metazoa; phylum Chordata; class Mammalia; order Rodentia; family Cricetidae; genus Myodes; species Myodes glareolus. The sequence goes on from NC_142038.1 coordinate 50,453,635, forward strand.
TTCTCACATGTTTTGAAAGTCACTTGCTCACACTTCCTGCTTATTCAGTTAATGTTATTTCCTTCTTTGGTCTCTGAGGGGATTGAAGACTAGATAGCTATAGTTTTCTTTGTTTACTTAATGCAGAAATCAAGTTATTATAGAAAGTAAACTGCATACAAGACTTTGGAATCATTAAGATACAATAGATATCATCTTCTCTGAATTTGTTAAATGCAAATGGACTAGACAGTGTTGCTGTACTTATTTCCTGTATATATTGTATAAAGTCTTTATACTTATTGTACATAGTTTTTTTATTTATTTATTTATTTATTTATTATGTATACAATATTCTGTCTGTGTGTATGCCTGCAGGCCAGAAGAGGGCACCAGACCTCATTACAGATGGTTGTGAGCCACCATGTGGTTGCTGGGAATTGAACTCAGGACCTTTGGAAGAGCAGGCAATGCTCTTAACCTCTGAGCCATCTCTCCAGCCCCTTGTACATAGTTTTGTATATTAATTATAGCCTTTTTTGCACCAGGGGACATGTAGTGATATTTCATTGGTATTTTAATAAAGCTTACCTGAAAATCAGAAAGTAAAACAACCCCATAGTCAGTCTTACAGACCAGGCAGTGGTGACATATACCTTTAATTCCAATAACCACACTAGTTTACCATAGAAACCAGGCAGTAGTGGTGCATGCCTTTAATCCCAGCCCTAGAGAAGTATATAAGATGACAGGAGACAGTTTTCAGTCACAGCCTCATTTTGAGATTCCTGCAGGTAGAAATGCCATCTCAGACTGAGGTAGAGGTAAAGCCAGTAGATGTCTGCTTTGCTTTTCAGACCTTCAGGTTGAACCCCAATATCTGTCTCTGGATTTTATTGTGCTGTACCCCATGGTCTCTGCTTCAATCTCCTGCCTTGAGTTCTTGCCTTGGCTTCCCTTGATGATAGATTGTGAACTGATGTGTAAGCAAAATAAACTCTTTTTTATCAAGTTGATTTTGGTCAGAGTTTTACTACAGCAATAGAAATCAAATTATAACAGGTCTTGGCTGTTCAATTCTCAATACCAAGAAAAAAAGTGTTACCACAAGAGAAACTACCTCAACCTCACAGGACAGCATTATACATAAATAAAAACTGAGAGGCTGGAAAGATGGATCAGTTGCTAGTCTTTGCCATGAAAGACTGAGGACCTGAGTTCAATTTCCAATACCTATGTATAAAAAAAATCCTGTAATTCCAGTGCTAAAAAAGTGGAGATCAGTGATTCCCTGGGGTTTTCTGGTGAGTTAGTCTAGCAGAAGGGGTGAGCTTCAGTGTTATGAGGTAAGTAAACCAGACACCACAAACACTCTTAAAACCTAAAAGACAGTTTTTATCACTGGCCAGGAGCTACACCCACCAACAGGAGAATGAGAATGGGGACAGCTCACCACACATGGGTACTGTGGGATAATGTTCTTGTACACTGTAAAGATTTGTCACTTGTATTGGTTTAATAAAACATTGACTGACCAGTAGCCAGGCAGGAAGTATAGGTGGGGCAACTAACTAGACTAGGAGAATTCTGAAAAGAGAAAAGGCTCAGACTGCAGTCTCCACCCAGACACAGAGGAAGCAAGATGAAAATGCTACACTGAGAAAAGGTACCAAACCACATGACTAAACATACATAAGAATTTTTGGTTGATTTAAATTACAAGAGCTAGTTAATAATAAGCCTGAGCTAATAGTTCAAACAGTTTATAATTAATATAAGCCTCTGTGTGTTATTTGGGATTGAATGGCTGCAGGACCGGGTGAGACAGAAACTTTTGTCTACACATGGGGAAGCCCAGAATCTACATTTAAGTGACCTTTATCCTCTTCTCTGTTATAGATGAACGCCTGTGGTATGACATACACAAGGATGCAAAGGAGTGTGGTCTCCTCTAGTGAAAATAATTCAGAAAATGAATACTTGGTTAAGCCATTAGTGCATGCAAGCCAGGTAGAAATGGAGCCTAGACATACATTCATCTGCCAATTCTGTAATTAACTAGCAATGTATGGCTACAGGAATCTGTATAGGAGGACCTATCATAGGGGTGTCTTGCTGACATTAAGCAGGCACCCTTTCCTTGGGGTTCTCCTGAGATCTTCGGGTGGTCCTGTTTATAGCTTTCAGGATTGGAAGTGGAGCTTATTGTTTCAAATCTCAACATACTATGGAGGTTTGGGGTCCAGGCACAGCCAGCAGTCCTGACTTGTCTAGTTTAGAATGGTTAAGGAACTGATACACTCCTTTCACCATTCTGAACACCAAGTGTCTGGATTCAACTGTTCTCCCAGTGATTACCAAATGAATTTCTGTGGAAATTGGAGTTTGGGTCCTTACTACCTTAGGAGGTTCATGTTCTGGGGTACCAATATGGGACAGTGCCTATTGCTTTGAAGAGACACCATGATCACAGCAACTTCTATAAAGGAAAACATTTTATTGGGGTGACTTAGAGTTCAGAGGTTCCATCCATGATCATCATGGTGAGACTTGGTGATATGCAGGCAAACAAGGTGCTGAAGGAGGAGCTGAATGTTGACTGAATTTTCTGTCCTGTCTGGTTCTCACAATCATTAAGTTCCAATGAAATCACACAGAGGTCTACATTAACTATAAACTGATTGGCCTAGTAGCTCAGACTTCTTAGTAACTCTTATAACTTAGATTAGCCCATTATTCTTGTCTATGTTAGCCATGTGGCTTGCTACCTTATTCAGCAAGGCAGTGACATCTTGTTTCTTCTGTGGCTGGATCACGGACTGCACAATCTGCTTCCTTCTTCCCAGAATTCTCCTGTTCTCATTGACCCACCTCTACTTCCTGTCTAGTTGCCCCGCCTATACTTCCTGCCTGGCTACTGGCCAATCAGCATTTATTTAAAATATAATTGACAGGATACAGACCATTGTCCCACAGAAACTAAGAGTTCTACATCTTGATCTGAAGGCAACAAAAGTGGTCTATGTCCAAAGTAAGGTAGCTTGAGCATAGAAGACTTCAAAGTCACCCTAATCATGACATGCTTCCCTCAATAAGGTCACACCTACTAATAGTGCCACTCCCTATGAGTTTATGGTGAGCCAATTATACTCAAACTACCACATGCAATTTTGTCCAATGGACCAGATGACCCTAGGTGGAGGGTTCCTTTGGACAGTAAATTTGCTGCATGGATCTTGACCATTTACATACAAACTGACTCCCCAGGTTCTGCCAGTTACCCAATAATGACCTTCAGTTTCCTGTCAGACCCTAACTTTTATAGATAGGGGATTGCATTACCTGTGACTAACAAAATTATAGGCACTTCTTTTCTCTCTAGGACTATGAAGCTGTCGCTGTGTCCCTAAAAGGACACAGTTTAACAACTCCACTGAGTACAATTGTATTTGGCCAGCTCTTGGTAGTTTGAGAGTACATAGTATTAGGTAAACCAGAGCCCCATTTCCCTAAAAGTGAACCCACAGCCTCAGGATCATCCTTCTTTGTGGCCTCTTCTCCCAGTTCCCTCTGGATATACTATTTTATAGAAGTCCACCTGGAAGGTAGTTTGGGTCTCAATGGATAGACTGAATATGAGTTCCCTGGTTCCAGTCTTTCTTAATTTCCATACCCAGACAAAGAAGACAAAATTGCACAATCATAATCATAGGGCCTGTGTCAGTCTTATCAGAGAACTTGTTGACAACCATCTGTTGTCCTCTGTAGCCTCCTTCAACTGTGTGTGATGGATCCACAAAGTGACACCAGCAATATTGCTCTAGGGTGGTGAGGACCACAGAGTGTGGGCTTTTCCACATTGGCTCCAAACTGGAACTTTTGAGAAGCTAGGAAATGTTCAAGGGCATAGCCTCTCCCCATCTGATGAATAGTCACCCAGGTCTGTTGCAGGGCTTGTAAAGGACTCATAAAGGGAATGGTAGTGATTTCTGCCTATGAGCATCTCTTGGCTTAGGGAGAAAAGAGAGGGGCCTCTCTGACTTAATTTCAAATGGAGTGATATATTCTCAATATGGGGTATATGTGGCCTTTAGGAGGGCAAAATGTAGGAGGTTGCCTCAATTTTTTCTAGTCTCAAGGACATGTTTAGTTAAAGTCTCCTTTAAGGTCTTATTCGTCCTTTCTATCTGACCTCAACTCTGTGGCCTAGACGCACAATGTATTTTCCAATCAACATTTAAGACCTTTGACAAATTTTGGGAAACTCTGGCCATAAAGGCCAGGCCATTGTCAGATCCCAGGGAAAGGGTAAATCCAAGTCTGGAAATTAACACTTGGAAGAGTTTCTTGGTGGCTACTAAGGCTGTCTCCATTTGGATAGTATAGGTTTCCATCCATCCAGAGAAGGTGTCTATGAAAATTAACAATACTCACAGCTAAGAACCTTTGATTTTATTTCTTTGAAGTCTACTTTCCAATGTTTTCTAGGGTGATTCATGGGGCACAGATCCCTTTGGTATTGAAAAAACAAGCTATCTAAGGATAAAACAATTATATTGTATTTATTATAAGGGGAAAACTCATGAAACAGGAATCGGGAAATCCAAGCACAGCACTGTACAGAATATGGTATGTACTCACTCATAAGTGGATACTAGCCATAAACAAAGGACATTGAGCCTATAGTTCATGATCCTAGAGAAGCTAAGTAATAAAGTGAATCCAAAGAAAAACATATATAGAACCATCTGGGAATTAGAAACAGACAAGATTGCCTGACAAAATTGGGAGCATGGGGGTGGGAGGTAGAAGGAAGGGGAGAAGGGAAGGGTTGAGAAGAACTTGAGGAAATGGGATAGTTGAGATGGAGGAAGGACAGATATGAGAGCAAGGAAAGAGATATCTTGATTGAGGGAGCCATTATGGGGTTAGCAAGAAACCTGGACCTAGAAAAATTCCCAGGAATTCACAAGGATGACTCCAGCTAAGATCCTAAGCAATAGAGGAGAGAGTGTCTGAACTGACCTTGCCCTGTAGTCAGACTGATGATTATCTTAAATACCACCATAGAACCTTCGTCCAACAACAGATGGAAACAGAGGCAGAGAACCACATTGGAGCACTGGACTGAGCTCCCAAGGTCCAGTTGAAGAGTGGAAGGAGTGAAAATATGAGCAAGGAGGTCAAGACCATGAAGGATTCATCCACTGAGACAGTGTGCCTGAGCTAATGGGAGCTCACCAACTCCAAGTGGACTGGGAGTGAATGAGCATGGAATCAAACTAGTCTCTGTGAATGTGGTTGACAGTTGGGGCAGACTGAGGGGCCACTGACAGTGGCACTGGGATTTGTCTCAACTGCATGTACTGGCTTTTTGGGATTATATTCTCTTCGGATGTATACCTTGCTCAACCCAGATGTAGTAGGGAGGGCTTTGAACTTGCCACAGGGATGGGTGCCTTGTTCTTTCTTAGGATTGAAGGGGAAGGGGAAGGGGAATGGTGTGAGAAGGGAGTGGGAGTAGAGGAGGGAGTGTGAATTTGGATTGGTATTTTTTTAAAGTAATAAAATAATATAAATAAATACATACATACATAAGAATGAAAAGGCTGTGTTCTGGTCCTAGTCTCAGTAAACAAAAGAACTTGACAGCTTTGGCCACATGGTTTTGGCTTTATAGTCAAGAATAGAAGAAAGATATTATAGAATCTTCCTCTATGACTAAGGAAAGCTGCTGAGGCATATTTCAGCGGTGTCCCTGAATGGAGATCAGAGAGGCCACTATGTGAAGTTGTGAAAGTGAAACCGGGATTATATTGGTGACCTCAATATATTTGAGATGCCAACGTGGTAGGATACCTGCCAAAAAGAGCTGCTTACAGGGTATGGAACCAACCCAAGAGAGAAATATGTTGCAGCAACAATGCTGAAAGGAGTTGGAGATCTGAAGAGCAAACACTTTGACATCAGACATGAAGATGCAGAGTGTAGAGATTTCCCTGCTGGTTTTAGATCTTTTTCCCTACTGGTTTTGGCTCAATATTTCCTTGCTGTTTTAGTTAGGGTTTCTATTGGTATGACAAAGAACCACGACCTAAAGTCAAGTTGCAGTGGGTAGGGGAATTATTCAACTTCCATTTCCACAGAACTGTTCATCATTGAAGGAAGTCAGGACAGGGCAGGATGTAACTCACACAGGATAGGATCCTGGAGGCAGGAACTGATGCAGAGACCATGGAGGGGTGCTGCTTGCTGGCTTGCTTCCCCTGGCTTGCTCGGCTTGCTTTCTTATAGAACCTAGGACCACCCGCCCATAATGGGCTGGCCCTCACCCATAAATCACTATTTAAAAAATGCTTAACAATTGGGTCTTGTGGAGGTAGTAGACATAAGACTAGCCAGCACACTCTTCTCCCTTTCCTCCCTTACAGGATGGTCATATATATTCTGAGTCAATGTATGTTGGAAATATGTGATTTGTTTTTTATTTTGACTTTACAAGGGATTGTAATTAAGAGACTGCTATGAGTCTCCAAAAAGACTTTGAACTTTGGGCTTTTAACTGGCATTGATACTGTGATAGGATATAGGGACTTTTGAAGTTGGATGAATGCATTTTTGCATCATGATATGGCTACAAGCCGATGAGGGCCAGGGAGTGGAATGTAGTGAGTTGAACAGGAATGTTCCCCGAAGGCTCATATATTCGAATGCTTGTTCATTAGGGAGTGGCACTGATGTGGGATGTCCTTCTATATATGTGTTGCTTTTATTGGTTGATGAATAAAGCTGTTTCAGCCAATGGCTTAGCAGAGTAAAGCCAGATAGGAAATATGGACAGACAGATAGATAGATAGATAGATAGATAGATAGATAGATAGATAGATAGATATGGAGTAGGTGGAGTCAAGAAAATGCCAGCTAGCCACCAAGGAAACAAGACATATAGAAAATGAGGGAATGCCATGGCTACCTGGCAATGCATAGACTAATAGAAATGGTTAAATTAAGTTGTAAGAGCTAGCTAGATATATGCCTAAGCCATTGGCCAAACAGTGATATAGTTTCTGTGTGATTATTCTGGTCTAGGCATCCAGGAAACAAAAGCACAATCTCCATTTACAAATGGCGCCCAGACGTTTGGCAAAAATTTTTACATAAAGCCTGAGAAAGCTTTTGAAAAAAGACTTCTAGACAGACAAGAACAAGCACATAATCCAATAGAAAAAAAATGGAGTACAAACCTAAACAGAGAACTCTCAACAGAGGAATCTAAAATGGCTGAATGACACTTAAGGAAATGTTCAACAACCTTAGTCATCAGAGAAATGCAAATCAAAACAACTCTGAGATACCATCTTACACCTGTAAAAATGGCCAAGATCAAAAACACTGATGACAACTTATGCTGGAGAGGTTGTGGGGAAAAGGGAACACTTCTGCATTGCTGATGGGAATGCAAGCTGGTACAACCTCTTTGGATGTCAGTGTGGTGATTTCTCAAAAAATTAGGAAACAACCTTTCTCAAAACCCAGTAATACCACTTTTGGGTATATATCCAAAGGATGCTCAATCGTGCCACAAAAACATGTGCTCAACTATGTTTATAGCAGCTTTGTTTGTCATAACCAGAACCTGGAAACAACCTAAATGCTCCCTCGACTGAAGAATGGATAAGGAAAATGCGGTACATTAACACAATGGAGTACTACACAGCAGAAAAAAAATGACGACATCGTAAATTTTGCAGGAAAATGGGTGGAGGTAGAAAACATTATTTTGAGTGAGGTAACCCAGACACAGAAAGACAATTATCACATGTCTCATAGGTGTTTTTTAAACATAAAGCAAAGAAAGCCAGCCTACAAACCACAATCCCAGAGAACTTGGACAACAATGCGGACACTAAGAGAGACTTGCATAGATCTAATCTACATGGGAAGTAGAAAGTAGAAAAAGACAAGATCTCCTGATTAAATTGGGAGCAAGGGGACCTGGGGGGGGGGTTGAAGTGGGGGAGAGGAGAGGCAGGGAGGGGAACAGAGAAAATGTAGAGCTCAATAAATATCTATAAAAAATGTTTGTTTTTATTTAGAGGAGATTCGTTATAAATGGTCAATGGACACAGTCAAGGTCTTCCTTAAAAAAATAGTGGAGGGAGGAAAGGTATGATATAGAAATGAATACTACATTGATATGGACTTTAGCTTATTGATACAAATTTTTTAAAATATTTGTTTATTTACTTATTATGTATACAATATTCTTTCTGCGTGTATACCTGAAGGCCAGAAGAGGGCACCAGACCTCATTACAGATGGTTGGGAGCCACCATGTAGTTGCTGGGAATTGAACTCAGGACCTTTGGAAGAGCAGGCAATGCTCTTAACCACTGAGCCATTGCTCCAGCCCCTTATTGATACAAATTTAAGGTCAATTTTGTTATATGTATATAACTCTTGTTTAAGGTATTATGCTTATACAGCTCATTTAAAATGTAATGTATAATTAAAAATTATAGATTAATAGATAATCATCTATAATAGTCAAACTTGTAGTCTTGTTAGTTAGGTTTTCTAGATGTACAGAAATATGTTTCAGATGGATAGGTAGGTATACTTCAAATCTTTCAAAGACCTACAGAATATGGCATTTAAAATGTTTTAAGAACTTAGACTTTTTTCAGCAGTAAGACATGTCCGCTTCTGGCAGCACCATACTACTTCAAGAGAACGACGAGCATCAAAGAGGTCCTTGTGGAGTTTGCTAGTCATTTGGGCAAGAAACTGCTTTTGCCTGGACTGTTTTATGATATGCTGTATGAACTGGACATGAAGGGTCCACAGAAAAGCAACTGCTGAACTTTCCAAAAGGCAGGATGCTCCGTCAGAGTTCCTGCTTCACAGAAGAAACTTCTAGACATTCTGCAGGACACAGAAGAAAGCAACTGATGAACTTTGTCATTGCAAGACAGAACAGATCTTCAAATGTCCTGCTTCACTGAAAATTCTGCCAGATATTATGGACCTATAGACTGAAGATGGATGCCCCAATAATCCAAAAGAACTTTGGATGACTGTCCAGGCAGCAAGATATCTCTGTCATTTCTAGAATTTGGAAGTTGCTTACAATGTACTTCCTGTTTACTTAGGTAATATTATATCCTCCTGGTACCTTTGATGGAGTTGAAGACTAGATAGCTATAATTATAGTTCTCCTTAGTTATGCTAAAGGATAAATTAGATATAAAACTTTAGACTTACAAAGATAGGATAGATAATTTTCCTTAGTTTTCCAAATGTAAATGGACTAAATATTATAACTATAATTCTTTTTTTGATAACGAGTTTGTATATGTAATTTTACTATGTTAAATTTAAAACCTTGCTTTTTAATTAAACAGAAAAAAGGAGATGATGTAGGATGTCCTTCTGTATATGTGTTGGATTTATTGGTTGACAAATAAAGCTGTTTCAGCCAATGGCTTAGCAGAATGAAGCCAGGCAGAAAATCCAAACAGAGATATATAGAGAGTGTAAGTGGAATTAAGCAGATGCCAGCCAGCTGCCAAGGAAATAAGATATTTAGAAAATGAGATAATGTCATGGCCACGTGGCAATACACAGACTAATAGAAATGGGTTAAATTAAGATATAAGAGCTAGTTAGGAATATGCCTAAGCCATTGGCCAAACAGTGCTGAAATTAATATAGTTTCTGTGTGATTATTTGGATCTGTGCATCCGGGAATTAAAAAGCATAGTCTCTGTTTACATAGCGCTACTTGACAGGGATTAGGAGGTGTGGCCTTGTTGGAGGAAGTATGTCACTGGACATGAGCTTTGGGGCTTCAAATACTCAAGTCAGGTCCAGTGTCTCTATCTTTCTGCTGCCTGTGGATTGAAATGGAGATCTCCTGGCTACTTCTCTAGCACCAAGTCTGCCTGCATGCTGCTATACTTCCTGAACTAAATGCTTATAATGAACTAAACCTCTGAAACTGTAAACCAGACCCAACTAAATGCTTTCTTTTTTTAATATTTATTTATCTATTATGTATATAATATTCTGTCTGCATGTATGCCTGAAGACCAGAAGAGGGCACCAAACCTCATTACAGATGGTTGTGAGCCACCATGTGGTTGCTGGGAATTGAACTCAGGACCTTTGGAAGATTGGTTAAGGCAATGCTCTTAACCACTGAGCCATCTCTCCAGCCCTAAATGCTTTTTTTTTATAAGAGTTGCTGTGGTCATGGTGTCTCTTCCCAGCATTAGAATACTGATCAAAACACTAGCTGAGGTAAGGAACTCCCTCTCCACATAGAGGGCCCCATGGACATGGGCTGTGGCAAATGCTTACCAACTGTCCATGTACACAGTCATAGCTTTGCCCTTCCCTCATTAAAACACCTTGGTGAACTCCAGGAACTCTACCCTGTGTGCTGAAATCCCTCGGCTGAGAGACCAGGCCCATACTGTCCTGCCCAAAGTGACAGCCATGGCCCTGGCATACCTGATTTCATATTGAGCAAAACTGCTCCCTTCAGTGTACAGTACCTCTTCCCTTCTCATAGTGGAATTTCTGTTAGGTCATCTCTGATGGATTGGACCACATCAGTCACTTGCAGACAATTGTGGAAAGGCTCTGTTGCGTTATCATCTAACAGTAGCTTAGCTGGGTTGATTACTAAAGTTTTTCAGAATTGGATATGAAGTTGGTCCAGTAGAAGTGCTTGATAATGTATATTTGGGGGTTGGACACCCACCTCTCTGGGGTCCCTGTCAGAAGGGCCTCTATAGAGTGGTTAGGCAGACCTTGGTCCAAAAACAGTCCATGACTTTCTTTTAATAGCGTGGTTGTAGTGACAGCTAACTGTAGACAAATCAACCAATTGGCAAAAACAATCAAGTCTTTTGGATGGATTTCCAGTGTCTGGGCAAGAACGCCCTTTCCGTTACCCCGGGGCTTCACTCACTTATAAATGGAAGGGCTAGAGCAGCAGTTCTCAACCTGGGTGTCATATCCCCTTTGGGGGTCAAATGACCCTTTCACAGGAATCACATGTCAGACATCCTGCGTATCAGATAATTATATCACAATTCACATCAGTAGCAAAATTACAATTATGTAGTAGCAATGAAAATAATTTTATGGTTGGGGGTCACCACAACATGAGGAACTGTATTAAAGGCATGAGGAAGGTTAGGTTGAGAACTACTGACTTAGAGACATCTAGGAGGGCTTGGGCTGGCGCAGAGATGAGGGCCTTCTTCAAGTCTTCTAAAGCTCATTGCTCAGAGTCAGTTCACTGTAGAATCTGGGTACCACTGGCACTGGAATACAATGGCTTAAGCTGGCTCAGCAACTCCAGGTATTCATAAATGGCAATACCCTACCACTCCCAGAAATTCCTGTGCCTGTTTACTTGTCTTAGGTGCAGGGATCCATAGGATCAGAGATTTGGTTCTGATAAAGTGATGGAGGAGGATCATCTGTCTATGTGTTACTTTCATTGGTTAATTAATAAAGAAAACTGCTTGGCCTGATAGGTCAGAAGATAGGTAGGCGGGGAAGACAGAACAGAATTCTGGGAGAAAGAAAGCAGAGTCAGAGAGCCACCCACCATGAAGCTGCTAGGTCAGACATGCTGAATCTTTCCGGGTAAGCCACGAGCTCGTGGTGACATACAGATTATTAGAAATGGGTTGAATCAATATGTAAGAGCTAGCCAATAAGAGGTTATAACCAATGGGCAAGGCAGTGTTTAAATGAAATTATGTAATTATTTCATAATTATTTCCATGTAATTATTTTGGGTAAAGCTAGCCGGGAGCCAGGTCACAGACTGCTGCCTCATCTACTACAGATTGGTGCCCAACGTGGCTATAAATCCACTTAAAAACCTGAGAGAACTTAATTTTAAACACAGAAAAAAAAAACAGAGTTTAACACAGCTTTTTGCTGTTTGTGGGTGGCTTGCTGCAGAGAGAATTTCCTGACTCAGCAGCCTTTAAAAAAAAGCTGCATGGTTTTAAAACACGACTTCCTGAGCCCTGCCTGGACCCTGCCGCCGGTGCAAACTTTGGCTATGGAGCATTTCTGGGCACAGATGTTTATGTTCCCTCTCGGGATCAGGAGGAAACTAGTCCGAGACCATGCCTGCACTCCCCGCCTGGACAGACTGTGGGATCAGGCTTAGGCAGGCGGGAGAGCGTGGCAGATATCTGCCACCATACAGGGAGACAGAGCATTTGAATGGGGTTTTATGAGTAAAATGCTTGCTTGCTTGATAGCAATGTGGACTTGCTGTGTGCCTGGAACTGTGCTCTGCTCAGGGGCACCAAATGGATCTGAGGCAGGAGCAGCTCTGGCTCTGCTCCGCCATGCTGAGCTTTGTTGATCGCAGGCGGGAACTGTCGTAATCATCATAATAACAGCGCAGTTAAGGTTTAGACTGGGCAGGAAACAGACTGTACCTTATTACCTCTACATGGAGCAACTTAAGTTTTTAAGAAGTGCTTAGCATTTTAAGAAGTGCTCCTGGACAGTAAAAAAGTTACAGGCAATGCAATAGGACAAATAATTCAGACATAAAAGACCTCTAAATGGGTCACAATATTGGAAGGGTGTACGTAGGCTTGGGAAAGAAAAGAAAAAGAATATAGAGAATAAAGTTGATGCCTTAAAATAAAGTTAATGCCTTAAAAAAGGGGCGTAAAGTCTTTAAAGAGACAGAGTGCAGATAGTTATAGATCAAAAGAAATAAAGAAAAATAAGCAATGTAAAAATGGAAAATTCACAGAGGGTCTGGATTATGTATTTTATTGTGTTTTCTTTAAAACTTTTGACTGTGAAGGAGCTAAGTACAAAAAAAACATTTCATTAAATGGACTTCTAAGCTGAACCTACATGTATATTCTAAAGGTATCATGACTTCCAAATTTGGGTCTAAGGATATGATGCTTTGGAGAGGGTCTTCTTTTGTTTTCACAGAGGATGAGACCCTATGGATTGCTTCTATCCCAATATGGTATGATAGACCACGCCCTCCTGAAAAGTTACTGTGAACACCCTCAAAAAATTACTTCATTCAACTGCTAACTGAGATGAACCTGGCACACAGGTTATTACAATAAAAGACCCGAATAACAGCACCCCCATACAGCAGGAAGAAGTTTGGAGAGAAAAAACTACGCCCATATTCCCAAATATTGCTTATAATGTTCTTTTACATTTAAAGGGGGATATGATATAGATATGAATAATTTGTATTGCTATGTATTTGACTTTATTGATATAAAGTTAAGGTCAATTTTGTTATATGTATATGTATTTCTGATCTTGATTAATGTATTGTGATTGTGCAGTTCATTTAAAAATGTAATGTATAATTAAGAAATATAGGTTGTTAATGGGTAATCATCGATAATAATTAAGCTTGTAGTCTTGTTAGTTAGATTTTCTAGATGTGCATAGATATATTTCAGATAGGCATTCTTCATATCTTTCAAAGACTACAGAATATGGCATTTAATGTTTTAATAACTTAGGGTTTTCATGACAATAAGACACGTCTGCTCCTGGCACCACCAATCTACTTCAAGAGGAAGATGGGCATCAAAGAGGCTCCTTATGGAGTGTGATAGCCATTTGGGCAAGAAACTGGTCTTGCCTGGACACAAAGAACCCACAGAGAGAGGACTGCTGAACTTACCTAAAGGTGAGATGATCCTTTGGAGTTCCTGATTCATGAAAGAGTCTGCGAGACATTCTGCAGGACACAGCAGATAGTGACTGAACTGCTTTTGAAATTTCCTGCTTCATGGAAATGTCTCTGGATACTATGGGGCTGTAGGCTGAAGATGGATGCCTCAACAGTACAGAGGAACTTTGGGTGGCTGTTCAGGTACCAAGATGTCTCTGTCATTTCTAGGGTTTTTGAAGTTGCTTACTTCTCATTTACTTAGGTAATATTATATCCTTCTGGAGTCTTTGATGGAGTTGAAGAATGGTTAGTTATAGTTTTCCTTTGTTATGGTAAAAGATAAAATAGATATAAATATTGTAACTGTAATCTTGCTTGATAACTGTTTTGTTATATGTAATTTTACTGTTAAAATGAAAGCCTTTCTCTTTTGTTTAAATAGAAAAAGGGGAAATGATGGAGGAGGATCATCTGTCTATGTGTTACTTTCATTGGTTAATTAATAAAGAAAACTGCTTGGCCTGATAGGTCAGAAGATAGGTAGGCGGGGAAGACAGAACAGAATTCTGGGAGAAAGAAAGCAGAGTCAGAGAGCCGCCCACCATGAAGCTGCTAGGTCAGACATACTGAATCTTTCCGGGTAAGCCACGAGCTCGTGGTGACATATAGATTATTAGAAATGGGTTGAATCAATATGTAAGAGCTAGCCAATAAGAGGTTATAATCAATGGACCAGGCAGTGTTTAAATGAATACAGTTTTCATGTAATTATTTCAGGTAAAGCTAGCCGGGAGCCAGGCCACAGACCGCAGCCTCATCTACTACAATAAAGCATTCACTTACCTCCTTCTGAATTGTATCCCAAGTGGGTGACATGGGGTACATAAAGTTGGACCTTCCTGGCTGAGACCTGGTGCCGCCCCAGTGGCTGTCTTACATGTCATCCACTATATAGGAAGTCATCCACATATTGTAACACGGTTCTCTCTGGCTCCCTTTGCAGAAAGTCAGGAAAGTCAGCATTAAGACCTCACCAAAGCCTGGGAGTTTTTGAAACTTTGTGGCAACCTAGTCCAGGTCTGTTAGCCAATAAATCCCCCCTTTTGATAAGTCCATTCAAAGGCCAAAATGGGCTGGCTTAAAGGTGTCAAGAAGAGGCAAAAGAAGGCCTCTTTCAAGTCTAGTACTGTATAGATTTGTTTCTCTGACTGAAAGAGATTCAGGAAGTGGTAGGGGTGAAAAACCATGTAATAGATGGTTTCTACTCTTCTGTTGACCTCTTTCAGATCCTGCACTGGTGAGCAGTCAATGGCTCTCAGTTTTAGAACTGGGATCATGGGAGTGGTTCAAGGGGAATAGTAGGGCATAAGAATCCCTGCTTCATATAGCCTATTAATGTGCTTAGCAACCGTCTACGTGACTTCCCAGCTCATAGGATACTGTTTAACACAGGACAGAACAAATGATACTTAGTGATTGGATTACAATGAATGCATGATGGATAGCCAACCATGGTGGGTTATTTTCAACCCAGATTCCAGTGTGCCACTAGAGCAAACCTGCAGGTATCCCAAAGTTTAAGTGTCATTTTCAAGTGCCAGACTTGGTTGGAGGAGGTATTCCTCCTGCAGGGGCAGGTCACAAGAATACAGGTTAGGGGCTGAGTAGGATTCAAAGTAAGATGGGTGACTGTAAGCACCGGTGTGTACTTACCAAGCCAGGGACTCCTACCATGGTCCATGGGAATTAAAACCAGACCAGGTTAGAGGGGTCTCAGCAAGAATGAGGCTGAGACAAGTTTATTGCAAGCAATCAGACTTTTTATACCCTTATCAGAAACAGAATATAATGATGGTTGCCAAGAAGAATGCAGTTGTGGTTGCCAGGATACAATGATGTCTGCAAGCTATACAGTGTATACAAGATTAATGTCTGTTATGGTTTTGGTCCCTGGTCCCTTTAAGAGACAAGCCACGCCCACTTCCGGCAAGCCCTGCCCTCTCCCCGCTATCTTGGATCTCTCTGTTACTGTCCCCCTCTGGGAGAACGCCTGTCTCCCCGCTTTTCCCTCTCTCTGTCTCTTATCTC